>NC_060130.1:857140167-857443198 GCF_021461395.2 Schistocerca americana | reverse complement strand
GCAACAAAATTTCGGTCACGCGTTGTTTGTTTCTGTCAGCTCAAATATCACGTATTATTGTCAGACACACTATGTACGACATTAGTGTCGTGCACAAAAGAATTATAGTGTTAGAAGGCTGATAGGGAGCTTGTAAGACGAGCAAATCTCTTAAGCGAATCGATATAACATTTTAAATAAAACTCCGATTGCAACGCAATGTTTGAGCTGATTATGGACTAAAGTAACGCGATGCCGCTTGTAGTCGGTGTAAATTAAGAATTCTATACATGTAAAAATTCTTAGCTTTACCGTAAGCTGATCTGCATCTATCAAGTACTATCACACCAGAAAAACTATTATCCCCATAATATATAAACCATTATTGTGAATATGTACCATGTCTGGTAAGCGATTTTCGTACTATACGCAATGCGCGAATCACTCTACACAAAGCTCCATACGAGGCAAATAGCACGGTTGAATAGACAGTACTCCGGTCCTCGAATACGATAAAGCAAGGACTGAGCCGCCACTTTACGTGCATAATGAACCACGGAACTCGGCCAGCTGTCAAAACAGTAAAGTGGGAGGGGAGAGAGGTGGCCATTCCATTAGCTAATATCTGTGCCTGCAGTTCACAGCGCTCGTGAGCATATTTTATCATAACAAATCAGCGAGTATTACAGTGCACTGTGAACAGGAAGGGATGGTCAAAAATTTCCAAAACACTCACAAGTTATGTTTTTAACGAAGAAACTGTATTAAATGACAGCTGTCTTCCAGCTATTTGAATTTGTCTGGAACATTCGAATTACAAAATTAGCCGTGGAAAGACAATATTTACACCCACGTTAGTGATTCTTAACGCTTTTGATGGTAACCCTATTTAACAGATCGTGAAAGATATGTAAAATATGTGTAGGTACCTGTTCTTTCAAGCTTTCAAAACAAATGTTCAAATGTGTGTGAAATCTTATGGGAATTAACTGCTAAGGTCATCATTCCCTAAGCTTACACACTACTTAACCTAAATCATCCTAAGATCAAACACATACACCCATGCCCGAGGGAGGACTCGAAGCACCTCCGGGACCATCCGCACAGTCCATGACTGGAGCGCCCTAGACCACTCGGCTAATCCCGCGCGGCTTCAAGCTTTCAATGGGCCTGAAACATTACACCGACGAACGGTTGAATGTGTGGTAGTTGACGTCGAGAGACCTTGAAGAAGGCAGTATTTCTGTATGACATGTGAATCTCATGGCATCATCCGTAAAATGACGTACCACGTGACAGTCACACACAAGTACACTTTTCAAATCCTCACAATAACATGAATTCCATCGGCCACCGACTCAAAGGTTATCCGAAATATATCGATTAATTTAAAACCGACGCAGCCAGCAAACGTTCCGTGGTATATCAAGTATCAGCTCAGGAGGTACCATCGACTAAACTAGATTCCTGTTTGACACATCCGGGATATGATGGACACGGGTGCACGATGTGTATACTGTTCCGATCGATCTACATTAGCTATTAGCAGCTGTCGCGCGGTCATGGCTTCCTGTCGGCCTATTAGGGTGTTAATACCACATACCGATAAAGAATGCTACACATTAGCGACGAGTTACTTCTCGTTGTGATACTTTCCAATAGATATTCACTATGAAGTGGTAATAATTTAAGAAAACCAACAAACAGTTCAAATGGTTCAAATGGCTCTGAGCACTATGGGACTTAACATCTATGGTCATCAGTCCCCTAGAACTTAGAACTACTTAAACCTAACTAACCTAAGGACAGCACACAACACCCAGCCATCACGAGGCAGAGAAAATCCCTGACCCCGCCGGGAATCGAACCCGGGAACCCGGGTGCAACAAACAGTACTTCTCTCGTATGGGGCAAGCTCCGTTTGTGTACGTAACGTCTGAAGTCTACATAGAAACGGGCAATCTAGTTACAGAGAAATTTAAAGTATCTCTTTACCATCATCATCGAATTGCGAGTATTCTACGGCTGGAGCCGCTTCACACATGTCGTATTCCACTTAATTCAATAATGCCAGTCTCCTTTTTATTGCCCTCTGGCATCTATCATGTCCAGGACATTTCGACCTCAGCTCCTCCTAGGTCGTCCTCGCTTTCTTCACTCCTCTGGGCTCGTTTACCTCACTATTGACCATCGGCTATCGTCTAGTCTTCCTAGATGTCCATTTCATTTTAGACGTTTCGTTATTATGATGATTGTTACTGATTTATCGATAACCATAGACTCACCTACGTTAGAATTTGGTACAGGGTCCAGCTTGGAGATGCAAAAAGTTCTTCTGCAAAAGTCCATCTCTAGTGGAAGCCACTTATTTCTCTGACGCTTGTTCACTACCCACGTTTCTCATCCGAACATAGCGATATTTTTAACAACTGAATTATTTGTTTTTGCAAAGGACTGAGTTCAGTTGTTGTACGGCCCTCTGTGCCTGCCTATTTTATTATTTATGCTATCTTCGCTTTTTCCATTTCATGTTTTCAAAACAGTAAGATACTTAAAAAACTTACATCCCCTGATCGAACTGGCACCAACCTCCAGATCCCCTGTGGTACTGTCTCCAACCTACAGATATTCGCTTGTTTACAAGCTAATTATTAAGACCTATTTTTCATACTCTTCTTTTAACTTCGGAAACATGTATACTGCGAAACGCGCGACTGCTACGGTCGCAGGTTCGAATCCTGCCTCGGGCATGGATGTGTGTGATGTCCTTAGGTTAGTTAGGTTTAAGTAGTTCTAAGTTCTAGGGGACTGATGACCACAGATGTTAAGTCCCATAGTGCTCAGAGCCATTTGACCCATTTGAACCATGTGCACTGCGTCATCCTGGTCTCCTGCTAGGATGATCTGATCATCAGCGAAGAGAAGCGTGTACAAAATTTTATCCCTCACAGGTACTCCCACACCATCACTTTTGCTACCCCCGAATGATTTTATATACCGAAGGTGCTTTAACATAGACCTGGCGTAGCCCTTTCGTAGCAGGAAACTCAAGTGAAACTGAATTTTCTACTTTGTCAATACACACTGTCCGTACAGAACTATTTAAATGCTTTGATCTAAGTATCGGACACACCATTGTTCTTTAAGATGTCTCACAGATTGTTTTTGCGGTACCCTATCATCGGTCTTCTGCACATCCACGAAGACAAAGTAGATCTCTGTCACTCTGGAAAGTCTCTCCTCTATTATATTCCGTAATATGAAAATTCCATCAACACATAAGCACCCAAGTCTAGAGCCAATCAGTTCTTCGGATAATCTAGCCTCCATCATTATTTTCTCTCTTAAGATTCTCCCTTGTAATCGTGCTAGTGATGGCATCATACAAGTGTTCGGTAATTTCCACATTCATTCCCACACGTCTTCTTACCGACTGGAGTAGTAACAGGTATTTTCCATTCCTTGGGTACCCGGTCCCCTTCCAAACACTTACTATACAGCTGAGCCAAGATATGATACACTACTGTAGGAGCGCCTTTATTAATGCAATCTTTATTCCACCCGAACCCAATAATTAACCATTTTTCCTATGCTTCACAGCTTTACAGTTTTCTTTGCGAAGTTATCCGTCGTGTATATGAATGTTCTTCATCTTATGTCAAATTTAACATTTCTTGTGTGAATTTCTCTCCTTTCTATTCTCCGTGAGCTAGGCATGGTTATACTCCATTCACTCCGCCATGCTTCTTAGAGTAATCCGAGCACTATCTTTGTTTTCATGTATCATCATTTCCAATATCTTCCACACTCTGGTGGCTCTAGTATCACCAAAGCTTTCTTCTATGTTCTCTCCGGCTTTCTGTGACCCCTCAGTTTTAGTTTTAATTATAAGAGGAGGAGGAGGAGATTAGTGATTAACGTCCCGTCGACAACGAGGTCATTAGAGACGGAGCGCAAGCTCTGGTGAGGGAAGGATGGGGGAGGAAATCGGCCGTGCCCTTTCAAAGGAACCATCCCGGCATTTGCCTGAAGCGATTTAGGGAAATCACGGAAAACCTAAATCAGGATGGCCGGAGACGGGATTGAACCGTCGTCCTCCCGAATGCGAGTCCAGTGTTAATTATAGCCTTTTGTGTTACTTTCCGTTTACATCCGTACGTTTTACGGTTTTCATGTAACCGAGTGTTGAGCCATTTATTACAGGCCTTCTGTTTCATCTTCACATATTTCTCTACATCCTCATTCCACTATAGAATCTTCCTCTCTTTTTCACTTTCGGTTTCTCGCCCAGATTTTCAAAGATCGCCTCATTCTTCAATGCTTTAACTGGTTGTTACATGTTTTCTTCATATTCTCTGCAGTATCTAGTAAGTAAATTCTTCTTGTGTAGTGCTTATACTGTTTAATACCTACAATGTATTTCTTAACGAATGATTCAGTTGCACATTGATGGCTTATCACACCTGGACGCAGCTCTGATAAATGACAAGTAAAAAGAAAAGGTCTAGATTAAAATTTTAAAAACTCTACAGTTTTTCTACTTATACTTATAAATGACGTTAAATTTTAAAAATTATGCGGTTTGGCTACTCATAGTTACAAATGACGTAAAGTAAAAATTAAAAACATATATGCAGTTCATACACACCGCCTCTGGTGACTAGAGTGTTCACGAAATGCGTTGCCGAAATAAACTAGACAACTAAAACACAGAAATTCGTGACAAATTAAGCGGTACCTCACTTCTCTTACTAGCTGAGCTAATATGATATGGGAAATATTTCAACACGAAAAATCTAAAAAAGTTTACCCAAAACAGATTTCTTTAAACTTGCTTTACATTAAGTTGTACTATTCTTCCGTTTAAAAGTGATATTTTACAATCTTCATTAAACTGACGAATTTCCTTGCTACTGCTAGCTAATCATTAACCATTTTCATATTAATGCAGTGCAGTAAAAATAGTGAAGCAGTTTGCATACCGAAGGCTGGTTTGAACATCACAGGGGTTTACTAGGCATGGGCCTGTTGGAAATCGTATGACGTCGCCTTCCTCCGACATTTTAAATAATTTTTCAGCCAGTTGTAGGTGGATCTACAATTTAACGAGAACTTAAAACCACAATGCAACATGTGCCACTTTTTTTAGCTAACAAACATTGCCACGGGTTAAAGGAGTGCTTACCGGAGATCGAACCCATAGCCTTCCTCCGAGCTTTGAAGTAACTGATCCAGCCAGATATGGAGGACCCTACTGTTATGCGAGGTCTCAGAGTCACGGTACCATTAGGCATTTTCCATACTGACGAACAATGCCAGAGGGAAAAGAAGTGATAATCTGCAGATACCTTTGGATTCTAAGACTAATACTTAACCATTTAGTTTCTGAGCCATATACAGTGCAAACCACAATAAGAATAAAATGTATTTAATAATAATAAATATATAAAAAGCCCCTACTCGGTTTCTGGAACTCGCCATTATTAAAAGCGTAATCTAAATGGTGTCTAATGGAAATAGAAGGATTTCACAATTTAATAAATTAAGGTTTTTGTGCATTATAAGCCAGTTAGTTTCACAAAAATCCATACTCCAGTGTCGATGAGTTGTGCTACGTTCTTAACGTGAGCTCATGTTTTCTTTGTATTTCGTTGTGCATACAGCCATTTACAATGTTGACAAGAAACACCATCTTCTTTGCAGTTTTTGTCTGTATAATGCAGTCATTAATAAACCGAACAAACAGAAAACAGGGAGAGTAAGGTCACGTGGTATTGGGGGCCACATAGTATCACTGCCGCGAGGGAACCGAAGCCCGGAAAATCTTTCATTAACTTACAGTTCCAGTGGTCATGGAATTTCGTAGAGGACACTTACTGCTAGAACTGTACAGATATTATGGTTCAACGAACACCTCAGTTATTAGTAAAAACACAACACACGTTAATTGAGAAACTGTGACGGTAAACATCGTCCAGTATGCTCCTGAAATTTTAATTTTTCATCCGACCATATACAAGAATTTCGAAGTTGTGAATTCAGACAGGAACAAAATTTTATTAAATAGTAGGTATAAGGTTTGAATAATCTAGAAATAGGTAGGTAGGATCTGAGTTTGCACACACACTTTGAGGGACTCAAGTCCCTTAATAAAGTATAAGAGACGAAGGTGGTTAAATGAGGTATATTCAGGAAGTAATAAAATTTCATTCAATAGTAGGTTCAAGGTTAGAATAATATAAAATAGGTAGGTAGGATCAGAGTTTGGGCACCAACTTTGAGGGACGTAAGTCCCCTAATAAAGTATATGAGACGAAGGCGGTTAAACGCGGTATATTTACAAACATACCCTTAAAACTATGACGCATAAACACATTGACGGTGACAGTAAAAGCTATAATATGGCAGAGCCTACAGCTTAAGTTAAAATAAGTTGAATGCTCAATACGGGAAAGTTTTAAAAATTATGGATGAAGCGTGTGGTTGGCTGTTAGTTACCGGCAACCTGGCAAATCGTTCTGCAACACTGCAACACATTAAAATCGTCCTACAAGTTTGGGATGGAAGCCAGACAATAAACAAATATTTTAAGTGCTTTACCACACATGTCTCATCGTCAGATAAAATAGTAACCAAATCCACACTCAAATTTTCTGCTTTCCTTGCAATGAAATGCAACATAGCGAAATATACAGTATATGCAACAGGCACTACTGTGGGGTGGGTGCTCCGCCTGAAAAAGGAAAGGCCTAGATAAGAAATAAAAATGGGTGAGTGAGATTTAATCCCGCTTCTATGACTGGAAGTAGGAACCTTACAGACGGATAGTAGTTTTCACGGTCTGCAGTCTGGTGTACATCACCTCCAGCCAAGCTTCCTCCCACTGAGAAATGAAACTGTGCCTGAACAGTCAATGTACAGTGTTTAGGGGATCGGCAAATCGCTCCACTTAGACACCCCTAATGCCTCCTTGACTCATATATCTGCCTCTTATTTCCCATTATTCCCGTGTCCACTGATACCCTGCAGAATATCACATCCTTACTTTGCTACTGAAGCAAGAGAAAAAAGTAATGTACATTCCATGTAATTTTGTCTGCGGTCAGTATGTGTTGCAGATCCTAAAGTGCACTACAAGAATCAGAGCAGACGAGAGACGCCGTCTATTACTCCAGAATCATCAGATTCTATGTCTTCAGAATCGTATACAAGTAAGTGTGGTTCGCTGTGATCATATTCGATATTTATATCTCAAAGATACTATCACAGAGAACACAGAACGGGTCGCCATGCTTTGACCCATCTGTATACAACGTGTTGAAATTTGGTTTCCATTTAAAAGATTAGAAGACAAAGAACTAAAAGTCATCTTCTGAGTGCTTTCTAAACTTAGTCGCATTGAAAGCCATTTCCTCAGAAATTAATATGATGGTTTGCTCTAACCTTTGAGTAAAACGTTAATATTCGCCACATCCATTCCTCAAAGATAGCTTTCGCCACGAATCTCAGATGGCCTATTTGACTGCGAACAGTTACGGAAAATCGCTTCATAGATGAACGACCAATGCTATGTGTACATTATACATATTGTGTGCTTTTTTTCTCAGTGAGTAGTTGACACCTGAGGTAAAGTGACGCCTCGACAGTCTCCGTGCAGAGGTTGGCAGTGGGGCTCGTTTTAAAAGTACCTGTAGTCAGCTTAATACCGGCATGGTTGTAGGTATCCAGTATCATGAGATACGACGCTGTGAGATTCTTAAGCCATAATTAAGCTGGGACCATATTAAGAAATATATAAAACATCACCAATCTTGTTTCTGTCCCGAAGTGCTTTCGAGATGCGAGTTTTCAGGTCTCTCATGCGTGGGAGCCACGTAAACTCCTGATAATAAACGACGTTCAGAAACCTCCTCAATTTATTAAAAAATTGTAATGATACCGCTCAATATTTATTTCAGAAAGATCGAAAGCACGATGGGAACTGTTAATAGCCACATGTACATTTTTTTTTTTTTTTTTTTTTTTTTGCCGTAGGCTTAAAACGACTTTTGGCACCCATTGACAAAGCTTCCTAATTACCATCTGAAGCTGGCGTGTTCGTGCGACTAACTGAAATATGGACTAAATATTAAAAATTTGTTCCCAATAAAAGAGCACTAGACAGGACCCTTCAATACTACCTCCAGTTATTAAAAGCAGGATTACACGTTCAACGATACTTTGACGGATCAGTTCTAATGAATGCAAAAGAACTGTTCTGGGTTTGGGGGCGCACACCCATATCAACTCTCAACACTGTTGTAATAGTGAAATTGTGTTACATATGGGTGGCTGGTTGCACATTGAACAATATAAGGGGGAAAAAATCACAACCACGACTCTACTGATCACTGTATTATAGAAACCCATTTCCATCCAGAGAGTTACCAAGATACGACTATTGCTCTGGTGATATATAGAATAGTCTTTGTTTAACCATTTGACTCTTTCAAACGTCCTCAAAAATCTAGGCCAACTCTCAGAACAGAGATTAAGAAATATGATAAAAGTTCCAGAGTAAAATCAACACTTCTAACAAGTTTATACTCATTCCAGTGAATTTCTATATGTCTGCTTTTCTTAGGAGGTGAACGTGTTGCCAGAGCTAGACAGTGAACACGATAGCAACAGTCCACGTTATCTTTATCATAAATAATTTCTCTCCATCTCATTTGTCAAGTAATTTCTTCTGGGATGTACCCTAGTGGTACGTGCAGTATCTTGTGAGTTAGCGAGCATTTCGCTCTCATTTAATTATATGCCCTAAAGAGACAGCCTTCAGGAATTGTGAAACGAACCCTGTCGTCCAAGACTATGTGCCACATAGAGCGCAGATTCGCCACGTGATAGGGAAATTCACAGGCGTCTATTGTGCTGAATGAAGCCTAAGTGCTGAAGTGTGACAGTGAGACAGACCAGAACCTACGTCATAGGGAAACCCCGTAGAAGCTGTTTGTGCCCAGGGAGACGTAGCAGTGTTAAATGTAGCGGACCTAAGAGCGCCATGAAGAGAAACATTTATGAAAACTATTTAATTCTGTAGTCATTCAGGGAATGAAGCCACAGTAATTTTAATCTACCATCCTTCATAAATTTTCAATAAAACTTGAATGTTGATAATATATATAATAGCTTAGGATCTACTGTTAAAGTGAAATTAACAAGTTTTGTAACAAAGACCTGAATGTTAAAATCTGAACGCTTTGGTCGATCTTAACGATCGACATTTCATATAGAAGCGCATAATTAAAATGACAAATGTAGTAAATATTAACTGTGCAACTCTATTTGCTTAAAAGATATAGTAAATTTAAATTAGCAGTATTTTCAGTTAAGCATCAGATCATCATTTCCTCCATACAAAACACATTGAACGATGACAGCATGACACCTTATTGAATCATTAGATAATATAACATCTGTTGTAAAGTTTAGCGCATAATAGTTACTTTTGTTCTGTATTTCTTTATCAGAAGGCACAGTGGTGCAAGGCTGCTGGCCGTGACATTCGAAGTTAAGAAGGAAATTGTATTCGTTTTATGTAAATGAATTTAACGTTTATAATGTTATGGATATTATTAATACTTTATTTAGAACGTGAAAGTGGTCAAGCTTTGATAATTTAAATATGTTCGAATGTAAAACAATGTAGAATACGCTGTAGCTAGTCATATGGATGGCTGCAGTGAAGGGAACTACGCTAGTCAGTTGAGCGACGAGGTTCAGCACGTGGGGGAGACGCGGCAGGAGCCGGGCAGAGGGACAGTGCTGGTGGAGACGCGAAAGCGGACGGTCGGTCATTAGGTAGCAAGCAAGTGAAACGTTGTGTGGTATCGCGGAACTTAGTCTCTGAGCGGTGAGCAGCCGCGTGCCTGGCGTGAACTCTAACTTTTCGCGTCGTTAACGAGGTGCAGTACTGGACTTGTAATTCACGATGAGATTTTGAATGATAGAATTGTGTCAAATGGATATGCGCTCGAGTGTTATAGTAATTCTAAATACGACCACTTTCTCTATTAGTTTGCTTCTTGAATAAGCATTATTCTAACCAAATCGCAACTGTGTGGCCTACATCTTTTATGGGTCATTAATTTAGCTCCCGATATTATTATTACTGTTGGTATATGTTGCATTAACGTTGTATGTTTCGTACAATTTCGCAAACCTGCCATCAGCCGGACAATTTAACCAAATGGTCACAAGTGTCTAATTTAGAGCGTGTAATGCGACACGTGTGGTTCAACCCTTAGACGAGTTTGAGCCAAGACATTTCGACGAAGAGGAACCGCACGTGATCCCGAACACCTTTTGGCTGTTAGCTCGTGATCTCTTGTATGTATTACCAGACTACTTAGTACTTCTTGTTCACTATACTCAGGAGAACAACACTGTATACCTTGTTTAGCCCATACCTCATTGAGAAATATGTCTTAAGAGTGTGCAGACGGCCAGTCGCAAGGCACTCAGACAAATGTGATTTTATGTATCTAATTACAGACTGTAAACGCGAGTCTGTGGCCACGGGAACCGGTACATTAAACATGATAGAAAAGCGTTGGAAGGAGTGTTAAAAGTCTGTATCTTGCTGTAAATATAATATATTCTACCGACAAAAATGCTCATGTGGACCCATGGGTAATCTTCATAATGCATCAGAATTTGCGCTATAACTTCGTGTTTTATAGTTTAGAATAGTGACCGACAGTGAAATGTGGCGGCTGTTTTCTCGTGCAATCTCAAACATGAACGAAATGTAGCAATAGTGGTTTTAAAGCCTATTGCACATTTACCTCACAGTAAGGTTAGCAGCTCCCACCAAAAATGCTTCCTACCAGGTTTAGGATTAGACCTTCTACTGAAAAAAAAAAAGAAAACATTTAGTGAATGGCACTTCCTCTCTTCCAACAGTTGTCAAAGTACCAAATCATTTGTATAGGCTCCTTTCTTTCACTTCAGCTTCCTTTCTTTTTTTTATTTCATTGGAGTTTCTTTTGGAACACGTATTTGGTACTGCGTATTTTATACTCAGTAGAGCTGAGGCATGTAGCAAGACGTTTCCTCCCACTGTAGGCACCTTCTGTTAACTCAGATACTGTGGCAATTGGGCGCAGGCAGCGTTGGCGCATTTGCACGGCGAGATAAGGATCGCCGAAAGCGATAGACGGAATGGCGCGATACGCATGCTAAGCACGATATAACCGAGTGTTGTAATGCGCTTTCCATAGCCCAGAAGGATGTACTCATCACACATTGGTTACGGAAGCGTCTCTTTTCTTAAATTACACATATCGGGTGTTAAAATTGTTAAATAATAAAGATGTCTAAGACAATTCAACTAGCATAGAATAGCGATCTTCGACCAAGGTACTCGCATATGTTTGAAGATAGTTGATAAATTTGTTCAGAGATGGACGACACAAAACGACTGATTTCATTTTAAGACGAAATCTTAGAACGGATACGCTACTTATATACGGGCATCTATAGCTCTATCTGTTTTTCGTGAACTCTGTTATGTGGGTGCAGGATACATCGTACACCAATATTATATTACCAATTCCGTTTCTTATCGAGAATGATTGGTACGAAGCCTCCGTAAAAATTCGAATCTCTCTGATTTTTCCAATAATGGTCACTGTGCAACTCGTATACGGGAAGAAGTGACTTATAATGTCTGACAAAAAGTAAAGCTCGCAGAAGGAGAGGAGGAAACGAATTAGAACTTTGCGAGTTGAGAAGATATCTGATGTTGATTCAGTGATTATAAAATCGAGTGAAATTTACAAAGAACTTGACAAAGCCGTGTTATCCTCTGCTGAGACAAATAGGCTCACAACTGTAGTACCAGTTTCTTGATGTGCTGAGTACTGGTTCTGGAATAGAGAAGAAGTATCCATACATATTGTATATGGGACGTATCTGAGGCGCATGCTGGAAACGCGAGTACCTCAGTCTCGAGCAGATAGTTTATAGAGACACATGTCATGTATGGACGGGCATTGATTTGTTGAAAAACGGTAATGTCGCATGAGTGGCAACACATGAGGCCTCAGGACGTCCCTGACGTAACGTTGTGCTGTCGGAGTTCCCTCTATCACTGTGCCCTGAAAACATACCCGATAGGTCCACACATCATGACGCCAGTTAAAGCTCCACTGTGTCTCTCCATAATACTAGAAGTTTAGAATCTCTCTCCAGGTCGCCATAGTGGCCGATGATGGCCATCCAAAGCAATGCAGAACCGCAATTCATCGCTGAACATGTGGCGATGCCATTCATCAACAGACCATGCTTCCTTGTGATTGCACCAGTCCAAACGCAGCATTTTGTGATATGGTGTTAACGGCAGTATGAGCATGCAATCCTTAATCGGACTGCTGCTATTCTGCAACAAACGGTGCGGGATGACACAAATTGTAACAGTGGTCCGTTACTATTTCTTAGATGGCAGGCGCAGATGTGAAAGTGTCACTAAGTGCTTCGTTCAACGATCCTCCAGTGTGGTGATCAAACATGTTCGACGGAAATCTTCACAACGAGTACGCCTGTCCCCACTTTCCCTTTTAGTCCAACATCGACCACCCTTACTTCCGAATGCTCTACAAATAGGAATGTTGCACGATTCGGTCAGCCAGTTAAATGGAAACACACAATGAGGCGTCTTTCAAATTGCATCAGGTGCTGGCAACGCTCTCTTACACGAGCGCGTGAGATATGTATATCTTTCACAGTGAGCACGCAACACCCAACGCTGTTCATTGCCTCTGGTGGCCCTTATACATCCCACATAAAACTGCAACTCTGTCATTTAGGTTCCTGCTATAAGATAAGGCGGTCAGTGCCTTCATGGAAAAATGTGTGCAGTTGCCTACCTCTTTGTCCAAAGCAATCGACAGCCATGAACGTCTTTCATCAGATGTCCAAAAATATGGAAATCGCATGGGGTGACATCGGGACTGTATGTAAGGTGTTTGACAGCTTCTTAGCGAAACATCTGCAGCGTTGTCGAAACAACCTTGGCAACATATGGGCCCGCCCACATTTCGCCAACATTGTTTCAAACACCCTGCAGACAGAGTTTATGGCGATTACTTTTGAAATAATGAACAGCGCACTTACTTTGTTCTATCTGTCCAATTGTCTGTCTCTTATAGATTTCAGTTACTAGGAAATCAAAGACGATGCTCTCTCGTGTCAGTTCTCAAACTGAAGACTCAAAGTAATTTTCGGAGCAGACGTAAACCACAGTATATTACGAATTTTAATTTGTGATTTACCCTGTCTACTGCTAACAAGCTAATATCTTCCGCTATTACCATTGAAAAATCAGGGAATACATCCACAATATTCTCCAAAATTCTCCTGAAGCATTCTGCCGTTGCAGGCCCTACAGCTGGTAACCCATAAAATTATACGATTGTTATGTTCGATACACTTTCACCAGGATTACTTACCATTCGTACTCGGCTTTTCTATGCAGCAGCCAGCTTGTTTAGATCTTCGGCACTGGCGATTATGGCAATCAGTCGCTAGCATTGAATAACAAACAACATCGCGATACATTTTTGGGTCACACAGTACATTCCAGTTAGAATTTCAGATTTCGCTTGTATTGACAATTAGTTTCAGCCTTCATCATGTTCCTATTCATATTTGAAGGTACTTCAGTAAGTAATGGTACTAATTCTTGGCTATTACCATGGAAACTCCAGCAGTTAACTGAGAGTAGGGTAACATTTTCTCTTGTGTATACTACGCCCCTCATCATTTGATAGAGCCCTTAGAATTCGGCATCCGAAAATGAAAGCCAAGAAATCCGCAGCTGAGTACATCGCAGAACAGTGTGATTCTATGGTTTGTGCCATTCATTTGGATTCAAACTATAATAACTCAGTCGGTTCTAGGTTCGATGCTGCAAATCACGTGTAGCGCCTCTATCCTCTGTGTGAAGGTGCTGTCTTCGTAAATTCATCCAGCCAACCAATGGCACCAATAACAGCCTCTGAATCCTACTTCCAGGCGCCACTTATGTTGAGATGAAGTCTGATTTGCATTCAGGAGCACCCAGAGGGTTCGATAGCACTCGATAACACCTCCTCTAGATCTCTGAAGAGACATCTCCTGGCACACATAACGAATACACACAGGCCTTCCTTCAACATCTTTTACGTATTCTCCTGACAGAGCCGGCCGGAGGGGCCGTGCGGTTCTAGGCGCTACAGTCTGGAACTGAGCGACCGCTACGGTCGCAGGTTTGAATTCTGCCTCGGGCATGGATGTGTGTGATGTCCTTAGGTTAGTTAGGTTTAATTAGTTCTAAGTTCTAGGCGACTGATGACCTCAGAAGTTAAGTCGCATAGTGCTCAGAACCATTTGAACCATCTCCTGACAGTCTCCATTATACTCTTAGTGTTGGCGTTACCCATGACAATAGCCTGCGATGTGGCATAGTGGATAGCACACTAGACCCGCATTTGTGAGGTCGACGGTTCAAATCCCCGCCGGACCACCTGATTAATATATTAAATCGCTTAAGGCAAATGCCAGAATGCTTAGTTTGAAAGGGCACAGCCGATTTACTTACCGATCCCTCCTTAAACCGACACTGTCCTCCGTCTCTAATAACCTCGTTGTGAACGGAACATTTCCGCTAATCTGCCTCCTATCTGTATTTGTCCTGACGTTTGAGAAAAATCCACCACAGGCTCCATAAAAAAGGCAACCTTAGCTGGTTCAGATGTGCCTTCGAGAAAGTGGAGCACCTCGTATATGCTGCTGGGGCTTTAGAGAATTTCGCTGTGCCATTACATACATTCACCTATCACCCTGACATCCGCGAACCCATCACTGTTCGTTATTCACTCTCTGATGTGGCATTAGAGGTGCTGCATGATTTGAAATAGATACCCCTACATCGAAATATCACCTGGAATCTGTGCACACAGTCGCATTCCCCATCCGTAGAGAACAGTACAGATATACAACTACAAAAAAAAAAAGGTTGTTGAGCCCGCAAAGCTACATTATCAAAGTTATGAAAACCAAAGAGCGAAAACATGGGAATAAAAATGTATCCTGGTGTCTTTTAGTAGGTGATGATATCGAACTATTAGACAAAATCAAAAACGCAAGCTGCTGGATACGTTTAGGCACAGAATTTCCACAGTCCACCGGCAGGCAGTAAAATGTATTTGTATTGCATTACGCAATAATTTGAGTATTTCTGCTTCTTATAGGACGTTGGTTTGTTGAGTATGAAGAAACTTTGAGGAAAACAGAAGATAAATTACAAGCAAAAAGATTACCAGTTGAAATGGCAAAACCAGATGTGACACTGGCCAAAATAAATAAACAATAAATGAAAAACCAGAGCGAATAGCAATATGTGATCGACGTTTGCATTCTTTGGAAATCAAGGCAACGCTTTTGCAACAGCGCTATATGAGTTCCTTCCTTCATTCCCACAGTTGCTCTACCAGCATAAGTATGGAACGTTGGCGCTGCAGTCGTTCCTACACGTTCAATCACATCCCAGATAAGTTCGATCGGATTCAGATCTGGCGAGTTGTGTCCCTCTAACGACTCCATCTCACTCCTAGCCTTGTAACATGGAGCATTATCTTAATGATAAATGCCAATGCCGTCGGGAAACATGATTGTCATGAGGAGGTGTACGTGGTCTGCAGCCAGTATATGATAATCCTTGAGCGTTACGATACATTGAATGAACTCCACTGGACCAATGGATGCCCACTTGAATGTCCCCAGAGCATATTGGAGCCGCCGCCAGCTTTTCGCCGTCCTGCAGTACAGGTGTCAAGGTGCTGGTTCCGTGGAAGGCGACGGATTCTTATCCCCCGTCGGCAAGGTGAAGAAGGTATCGGGATTCACCGGACCACGCAAACTCTGCCACTGCGTCAGCGTCCAGTGCCGATGGTGACATGCCTATTACAGCTGTAGTTGCTGATATCGTGGTGTTAACACTGGCACATGCATGGCTCGTCGGCTGTAGAGGACCATCGTTAGGAGTGCTTGGTGCACTCTTTGTTCAGACACACTTATACTCTGTCCAGCATTAAAGTCTGATGTTAGTTCCGCCACAGTTCGCCGCCTATCCGAGAAGTCGTGCAGTTTCCGAAAAGCTCGTGTCGATCCCCGGGGCGATCACAATCCGCCCTCGGTCAAACTTAGATAGATCGCGTCCCCTCCCCATTCTAACATTCTATACACGGACAGCACGCTCACTGACACTAAATGTAACTTTCGTGTTTCTTCAGTTATTTCTCGTCAGGTGACGCTGCTGTCTCCTTGACGTGTTCATATCGATAATACACTACTGACCATTAAAATTGCTACACCACGAAGATGACGTGCTACAGACGCGAAATTTAACGGACAAGAAGAAACTGCTCTGATATGCAAATGATTAGCTTTTCAGAGCATTCACACAAGGTTGGCGCCGGTGGCGACACCTACAACGTGCTGACATGAGGAAAGTTTCCAACCGATTTCTCATACACAAACAGCAGTGGACCGGCGTAGCCTGGTGAAACGTTGTTGTGATGCCTCGTGTAAGGGTGAGAAATGCGTACCATCACGTTTCCGACTTTGATAAATGTCGGATTGAAGCCTATCGCGATTGCGGTTTATCGTATCGCGACGTTGCTGCTCGCGTTGGTCGAGATCCAATGACTGTTAGCAGAATATGGAATCGATGGGTTCAGGAGGGTAATACGGAACGCCGTTCTGGATCCTAACTGCCTCGTATCACCAGCAGTCGAGATGACAGGCATCTTATCCGCATGGATGTAACGGATCGTGCAGCCACGTCTCGACCCTGAGTCAACAGATGGGGACGTTTGCAAGACAACAACCATCTGCACGAACAGTTCGATGACGTTTGCAGCAGCTTGCACTATCAGCTCGGATACATGATTTTACTCCAAGCTCCACCTGAAGATGCAGCTGTAACTCCTGTGAAACAGTTAGTGCACAAAAGTAAAAGGGTTTTGCAACTGACGCGGTTTTATTCGTCAATATGTTTTACCGTGACTGCTTGCCCAGACTATAAAGATTTTTGCATACATTAAATGTTTTCTATCTCGGATTCGTTTCGGCCTAGCTCATATGTTTATATGAAGTTTACTGCCTCAAATGATCTTTCGAAGATCTCCTCTGTCTGTGCAGTTCGATGAGGTCACGCATTATCATTCATAAAAATAAGTCAAGTCCTACTGCAGTCCCATAACTATGAAATTATAGATGAGCACCTCGAACCACACGGAGGCGCAGGACTTTGTCAGTGGTTATACATCCTTACATTTCCTCGGTGGAAGTCGGCCTTGACTACTGAATGAGATGGCGTATGGGGGATCGCCGTCAACGTCAGTGTGGTCAGTTTTAATAGTGATGCGTCTTCACAGGTTTAGGCCAGCTGCCCCAAATAGCGGTGTCTAACTGGACGTATAGATCGAATAATGTATGGAACTACAGTGATACGGGAACAGAAATACTCTTGGTCACAAACAACCTTACCGATATCATATGCAACGAACTTCGTATCCTCTTCAATCCACGCAAGACGAATGTAAGAAATATTTCATCTATAGGGTAAAGCGTGATTTCTTCTGCCAACCTTGCCTAACAGAACTGGTTCTTCACACAGAACAACCACAGAGCTCATGGGATATCAACCTGTGATTTCTGTTTTTATACCAACAAATTGCCCCTAACTAATACAACAAAATTTTGTACACTCCTGGAAATGGAAAATAGAACACTTTGACACCGGTGTGTCAGACCCACCATACTTGCTCCGGACACTGCGAGAGGGCTGTACAAGCAATGATCACACGCACGGCACAGCGGACACACCAGGATCCGCGGTGTTGGCCGTCGAATGGCGCTAGCTGCGCAGCATTTGTGCACCGCCGCCGTCAGTGTCAGCCAGTTTGCCGTGGCATACGGAGCTCCATCGCAGTCTTTAACACTGGTAGCATGCCGCGACAGCGTGGACGTGAACCGTATGTGCAGTTGACGGACTTTGAGCGAGGGCGTATAGTGGGCATGCGGGAGGCCGGGTGGACGTACCGCCGAATTGCTCAACATGTGGGGCGTGAGGTCTCCACAGTACATCGATGTTGTCGCCAGTGGTCGGCGGAAGGTGCACGTGCCCGTCGACCTGGGACCGGACCGCAGCGACGCACGGATGCACGCCAAGACCGTAGGATCCTACGCAGTGCCGTAGGGGACCGCACCGCCACTTCCCAGCAAATTAGGGACACTGTTGCTCCTGGGGTATCGGCGAGGACCATTCGCAACCGTCTCCATGAAGCTGGGCTACGGTCCCGCACACCGTTAGGCCGTCTTCCGCTCACGCCCCAACATCGTGCAGCCCGCCTCCAGTGGTGTCGCGACAGGCGTGAATGGAGGGACGAATGGAGACGTGTCGTCTTCAGCGATGAGAGTCGCTTCTGCCTTGGTGCCAATGATGGTCGTATGCGTGTTTGGCGCCGTGCAGGTGAGCGCCACAATCAGGACTGCATACGACCGAGGCACACAGGGCCAACACCCGGCATCATGGTGTGGGGAGCGATCTCCTACACTGGCCGTACACCACTGGTGATCGTCGAGCGGACACTGAATAGTGCACGGTACATCCAAACTGTCATCGAACCCATCGTTCTACCATTCCTAGAGCGTCAAGGGAACTTGCTGTTCCAACAGGACAATGCACGTCCGCATGTATCCCGTGCCACCCAACGTGCTCTAGAAGGTGTAAGTCAACTACCCTGGCCAGCAAGATCTCCGGATCTCACCCCCATTGAGCATGTTTGGGACTGGATGAAGCGTCGTCTCACGCGGTCTGCACGTCCAGCACGAACGCTGGTCCAACTGAGGCGCCAGGTGGAAATGGCATGGCAAGCCGTTCCACAGGACTACATCCAGCATCTCTACGATCGTCTCCATGGGAGAATAGCAGCCTGCATTGCTGCGAAAGGTGGATATACACTGTACTAGTGCCGACATTGTGCATGCTCTGTTGCCTGTGTCTATGTGCCTGTGGTTCTGTCAGTGTCATTATGTGATGTATCTGACCCCAGGAATGTGTCAATAAAGTTTCCCCTTCCTGGGACAATGAATTCACGGTGTTCTTATTTCAATTTCCAGGAGTGTATTTTGAGCACTTTCTGTTTGATTTTCTTTTAGGCAGTCATAATTCGAAACGCTACGGCTATAAACATCATTTCAAACATGTGCTATTGACGCTGTCCACTTAGTGTCCTAATATTTAGCTTCCTAGGAATCAGGAACATTCATCCACGAGGGGAATTGTGTTGTTCACATTGATGGCGCATTACATTATTTTTTTATAGGGAATATGTGTGGAATCTGAAAAACTGAAGTGCATGGTTCACTACGCATGAATTCCACTCTAGTTCACGCGTGATTAAACATCCAAATAAATCTAATCAGAAATTTAATTCCAAGTGGGTGACAGCATAATGTCTAAAATACAACGTAAAAAAAAGTGAAGAAAACGCCTAATTGTACTGATGAAGTAGGCAGTGAAGTCATGGCAAGCACTTATATGAAGATATTTCACATTGCTTTTCTCTGATGCGTATGATTTGCTAGACTCGGAATCGTTCGGTGATGATCATTTTAACTGGCATATGTCAAAAATATTTTACATATGTGTAACTTCAGATGAATATGGAAATGAGTAGTGGCGTAGGCCTGCAGTTTTCATGTGTCATCTGAGTTGGGATTAAGTATTGGATGCAAGAGTGTTTCAAGGTCCTGAAACTGAACCTGTTCATTACCTTCTGATAAGTCCCGTACGAATAAGACCAAGATGCCATAATAAAAGTACCAGCAACTGACAATAAACAAAGAACTTAATTTCCATGTGACTCTCTTGAGAACCCTGAGTATACATTGGTTACACCATAAGCGTCTTGATAAGATAGTGAAAAACCACCTATAAAGGAAAACTCAAGGAAGAATAGGCGTCTCTCCAATACACTCTAAGAGAAGCTGCGAATCGGAATCTTGGTAAAAACGCAGAATGACATAGGAATAAAGGCGTGAGAAAATGGGATGACAATGTTGAAGAGGCTATAAAAGGCTAACGACAAATATCTGTGAAATATCTGTCAACCAGGAAACAGGGAGCTAACGTAGAATATCATACGAAGAGAGGAACTGCTAAAAGCGAATCACATAGATATCACAGACATAGATGGGAAGAATTTATGATCTATTCAGAATATGACGGATGTAGACCCCAACAACAGGTGTGCAAAATTATTAAAAATCTAAACATTGATGTAAAAGAGAATGTGAAAGTGAATCGCATTCCTTTACCTAAGTGGGTGTAGTACTTTCAGTCTGTGATTTACAACTTCAAAGCCTCTTGCAATGTTGGGTAGCTGTTCAGAAGTAATCAACTCTAGTGAGAACTTCAAGAAGTGTTAAATAAAATATTAGGTTGGTGCCTAAATTCGTAGCGTTTGTGTTTTGCATGTTGGTATTCCAGTTGCTATGGGTTTATTCATCGATCGTTAGTTTTTTATTTGTACTTCACTGTTGCAGTTTGAATTTACATATTGTCATTTCGTCATATGAAGTTAATGAGTGGGTCTGTGTACGTTAGAAAATGGAGTGTCAAGTGGAGAAGTCGTAACATTTCCGACATTTTCTTATGTTTGAGTTCAGTGGATCGGTGAGAGCAGCAGAAGGAGCCAGAAAAATTTGCGCTAGGTAGGAAGACAATACTATTGGAGAGAGCACGGCAAGGTAAAGGTTTTTCTCATTTTAAGGAGGATGTTTTTGATACGAGTGACTCTCCACGTTCAGGAAGATCTTTGGGATTTTGATGAAGAACGTTTAAACGCATTAATCCACAATGAATAAAGTCATTGTACTCAACAACTGCCATATGTTATGAACTGTGATCATTCCACTATCGTGCGACATTTACATGCAGTGGGGAAGGTTAAAAAACACGTGGTATGGGGAGAATGTATTGTTGATGAATAATGTCTCTTTTACGTGTATCTGTTGGGTTTATTAAACTTACGGAAAAGCGTTACCAATTTACGCACCAGAGCAATAAAGAAATAATAGTACCCCACGAGAAGCTTCAGTCCATCTAGAGCTGTTGAAGTATGCAAGCAAATCATTTTTAGACAGATTCCTAAACTTCTTAACTACGATATCGTTAGGAGATGACATGCCTGTGAGCTAAACCAAATCAATTGTCAATCCTATCTTGGAAGAACGAGACCTGAAAACTGGTCGTGAGTATCGAGTAATAACTATACTGAACTTAGCCTATAAAATTTTTCCCAGCATCATCAAAAATAAATTGTACAGACATTGCGAACCCATCATATATCAAGATCAAAATAGGTTTATGAAAGGAAGATCATGCTATTATGGCTACTTTCCATTGAAACTGCTATTGGAAAAACATAGATACTTCAATGTAGACTCACATATTACCTTCGCAGATTTGAAAGAAACTTTTGATGAACTCAGCAGGAACACGTTCTTACAGATTCTGGCAGATAATCATGTTACTCAGCATCTAATCGATAATATTTACAAAATTTATATCTGAGAAGAACAGCATGGATATCAACATATCATCGCCGAATAAAACCAACACAATGGCTTTCTGCAGAAAACACCCAGATCAAAGTAAGATCTGTCTGGAAAATAAAACTTTAGAAAGAGTTAACACAATCACATATCTTGGCTGTAAATTATCCTTTCTGGAAGAAACATACCTAGCTGTCAAGTCACAAGTTATACAAAAACAATGAGGGTCATTAACAATGCAATGAACCTTTCCGTGGTCCAAAAGCACGCCAGAATGCGCCTTTATAGGTCATTAGCAAGACATGTGCTGTGATTAATTGAACTAAACTTCACGACAACAGGTCATGAAGATCCAAAGGTACTGACTGGCCGCCGTGTCATCCTCACCTCATTGTCAACATCACTAGAAACGGATACGGAGGGGCATGTGGTCGGCACACCGCTCTCCCGGCAGTATGTCAGTTTCCGTGAGCGGAGCCGCTACTTTTCTATCAAATAGCTCCTCACTTTGCCCGACAAGGGCTGAGTGCACCCCGCTTACCAACAGCGCTCGGCAGACCGGATAGCCATCCATCCAAGTGCTAGCCCAGCCCGACAGCGCTTAACTTCGGTGATCTGACGGGAACCACTGCTACCACTGCGGCAAGGCCGTTGGCCTATGAGAATGAAGCTTCGAAAATTAATGCAAAGATGCGAAAAGACTTCTCAGCTCGTGAAACGAAGTTCTTGAGACGAACGTCTCGTTAATGATGGGAATGAAGACGTCTTGAAAGAACTTAAAATGGAGCCCATCACACACTATATTCATGACTCCCGTCGGCAGCAATACCTCAGACCAGTCTCCCACAGAACTTAGGTGGGACCAGTTCGTACGTCATCTCTGGCCCAGTGCTAGTATGCAGCATATCAATGACGAGCTACACCACATGTGAGACAGCTTGCCTCAGGAGAGGAGATACGATTTTATGACATCCACTCCAACAGATTCAGTGCATGCATCCATGCCAGAAGGGGTGCACCATCCAACTGATATTTGGGGTCATACTGCCAAGTTCTTTGTAGTTTACTGAAATAACATCGTATCCCCTCTCAGCCTGTGAAGTTTCATTTCTTTTCCTTCTCCACTTCAAGATTTTTGTCAGGCCTTGATTTTCTCCCTGAGTCATTATCTTGTAAGGGAAAAATGATGCAGAGTGTATTGGCAGGTATCATTTGCCAGTATTGAATACTTAATATCGACATTTAGTAACATCGTGAAAACATATCGTTAAATATTGGTAACTCTTTGGGGTATTCATTCTGTCTTTGCGATTAAATGTAAGAGTGACAGATGCGCTTTGAGTTTTTTAATTTTCGGAGAATCTTCTGTGGACTTATTATATTTATATATCAGTTACATGATGAAGTAATTACGAATTTTCTTTCCAAACTACAGTGTTTTGATACTTTTATATTATAAACAACTTCTTAGAGTGCACATTGCTCTAAGTTTTTAACGGCAAATGGAATAAACAACGGTTAAAAACCTGGATTGACTGCTTTGAACCTAAAAATTGTAGACAGCTATAATGTGCAACTGAATTCAGAATTACTTCTCCATGTATGAAATACATAAATATAGTGAGAAACAAAATATGTAATGTGGGCCACTGAAGAAGTTTCGAAAAGAAAAGAAGATAAAGCCCTTTGACAATTAAACAAGCAATCCTTCACTTTACTGCAGAGACGAACAAATATTCTATTTTGTTACTATGGAATGACAGAAGATGCATAAGTCTATGACGGTGACGTTAAATGGAGCTACAAGGCGAGTGCCTAATACCTGACACAGCCAGTAATGAATTGTGTCACTGAGAGACATTAGCATGTGTTGACAGCTGTTTTACAAATGTCTCATATAACAAGGAAATACTGAATACAGATGCAGGATTATGTGAAAGAAGTAAACGGAAAGTTTCCAATAAATTTTCTGTTTTCGCTAGCTGATAAAAATAGTGCAATTACATTTGTCAGACCGCGTACTTCCCTTTTGTTAGCAGTTCATTGCGAACAGTATCTCCCGGAGAATTACGTTTTCGCTTATTGCTTGACTTGTTTTCGGCGGCACTTTTCGTTAGGAACAACAGGTTTTCGCCCAGGCGGCGGCAGCCACGCATCCAGGTGGCACATCATTAACTCCAACACGCATCGTGTGGCAGCAACATTGGCTTGTTATCTGTGCAGCGTAACATGCGGCCGCCATCTGTTCGCTTGTTCGAACTAGTGTTTTTGCACCAGGTCGCTGGATGGCTGGAAATGAACGCTACGTGACGCGTTTGTTACATTCAGCTGTTCGGGGCTGGGCGGCCGGAACGCCGTGACAACAAATGAGTGGGAATCCCTTTTGACAGCTCACCTCGCTGCTTCAATAACTACGGGGACGATGTTAATTTCTCTCTGTCGGAACCGTTGGAATTCTTGTTATGCACGTTACAAAACGACATTTTTGTGTGACTCTTTCAACAGCTCATTGTTTTCCCCTTCAACACACCTACGATTGTCACCATACATTCTGTTTTATGATTTATTCTTACAAAGGACATACTGTGAAACAATGATGTTACTGGGAAACGCTGAACGTCGGAATCTCCAGCCAAAAAATCATTCCATACCAAAAGATTTCTTCCTCGGTTCTTGGTCTTTACTCTCTTTCTTCCGACAAATACGTTGCTATTCATAAATGTCTTTATAGAATTTGTCGTGTTAATGACGTTCAAACGTTGCCGACAATTAAGAGTAATAATTAGAATTATAAATCCATAAACGAGAAAAATACGTAATTGCTGTTACATCCGAATGACAATAAGATATTAAAAATAAAAATATGCCCCTATCTTGTTACGAAAGCAATACTTCAAGCCATGATCTGGCTTGTGTGTGCGAGAAGAACAATTCAAGAAATTAATCACGACTAAAATATATAAACTCCGTCTATAGTCCCTGGCGAGTACATGCGTACCGACCGACTGCCGAGTCATCCTCTGTCAATGCGGACATTGCATGCGGTATTGAGGGGCTGCTCTTCCGGTCGTTGTCAGTTTTCCTGACTTGGAGAAGTTACTACTCGGTGAAGTAGCACCTCAGTTGGTATCTTGAGGCTGAGTACACACTTTTCCAGTCCTATCATAAAGGAAAAAATCTATCAGTACCAGAAATCAAACCCGGGTCCTCCGCATGGCAGCCAGCCACACTGAGCACTCGGCTACAGAAGCAACATAAAAGCTATAAGGTAATTACTATTTTTCATTTTTTGAAATATAATCAAGCAGATTCTACAAGCAGGTATATAAAGAAACTTAGAGAAACAGCCACTGTTACGTCAATTCAATGAAACGAATACATAAATTCACTACCGTACTTAGGAAGCCTAGAGCTAGTGTAAAATGGAAAGGAACCAAGCATAACTAATAATAACATAGACGTCGGAGACACAATTTTTCCGACAAAGGACTGAAAAATAAAAATGGTGAGTTGAATGAAAAATATTTATTGAATCTGCCAGTTTCACTATCTCTAGGCGGGCTTTTGTTTCCTTGTTATTCCTTTCAGCTGGAGCCGTGCCTTGTAGTTGGGCCAGAAGGAACGGATGTGCCATGTCTTCGGCGACTGCGGAATGTACAGGTAAGTGGGAATTGTGGAACTATGTACCACGGAACGCAAACCGTAAAAAAAACTCTACTGCATCAGACGATCATGAGAACATACTCGGAACAAGATATCATCAAGAAATAAGCTCTTCGAGAACACTGAAATAAAAGTTGTAGTTAAATTCACTATGACTGTATAATGTCCTGTCTGAACGTCGTTCTCTGCTACTGAAAATCTTGAGTTCCTCCTTTCGGTGCAGTGTGCCAGATTTGCATGTTTCGTCCTGTGACATGGTCGCCAAACACCATTTTATTTTTTGAAAGGGTGTGGTCCTCTTATTGAATTTTGAAAGTGCGTCCAGTCTCACCTAAATAGTGGCTATCGCATTTGTAACAAATATTTCTTTACACACCGGAGTAAGAATTTGCCATGCATTTTCGCGCGTTGTTAATTTAAAAATAGGTTCTAAATTTGAATTTTCTGAAATACGTTTCAATTTTCTGTGGAATTTTAGAGCTAGGTGTCATAGCAACATATTTAGCTTCTTTTACAGGCATTATGGAATGGCTTGTTTTCTTTTAGAGACTTCAAATTTTTTGCCCTTTTAATCTTACTGTATAAGTTTGTGGTTTCCTTGTTCTTATAGCCCAATAGAAATACTAAAATGTTAAATGTCTTCTCTCTTTTTACTTAAGGTTTATTCAACATTTTACAGCAGGATGAAACAAAGCTTTTTTGTGGCGTTCTGGTTTATGTGAATGGGCTTAATTATAGTGCATGTACTAGTTGGCTTCCTGCAAATACTGAAAACTCATTTATTTTCTTCTTTTGTTGTTGCTTGATTTAAATAGTCTGTGCTGTTGTTTTCTTCTGTCTCAACAGTGAACTTAATGTTCCGATGAACATTAGTAACAGCTTACACAAAGTATTAATATCCACTTGGTCCCCTTTACACAGACTAATAATGCCATCCACTTAACGTTTGTAATAGACAATGTTTTGTCTACATATGTAAAATTCCTTGAAAAACTTGTTCTCGAAATCATTAACAAATTTTTCTGATAGAGCAACTGTAAGGCTTTTCTCTGTTGCCAGGAAAAATTATTAAAAGGTAACATTAATTATAACAATTCCATTAAATCAATCATTTTTGCAGAGCAAACATTTTTATGCTTCAGCAATTTTTTTTATTTCTTGAAGAGGGTCCTAGGTCAGGACATTAACATAAATTATGTCCGTCTATATTGCTGCTGAATAAAGCAATTTCTTAAAATATCATACAGGTTTTACCTTTCTTTGTCGAAAGCAACCATCCGTGGCCTGAAATATATGAAGGCAAAACGTGTATGGCGTGGACGAAAACTTCCTCTTATTCAGCCTTACATAGACTGACCTAATACGATGCTTATCGATATAAAACAGTAGCGCTCCAAATCAATTTGTGGAAAGCATTATTTGCAATTGCATATAGATAGGTGTGTAATAGAAAATACTGACAAGGGATAATTGAAAATTATATATATATATATATATATATATATATATATATATATATATATATATATATATATACCATCGCTGGTCTGTTTTGTAGTACGCATACATAACAGAAGGAGTCTCTGTATACTCTATAAATAGGAATTTGAAGTGACACATTTCAACAATATTTTGTGTAAAATCCTTCTTCCTTCCTAAGATGCTGTAATAGTTTTGTACATTTTCACAAAATTTTGTTGAAATGTGTCACTTCAAATTCCTATTTATAGGGTATACAAAGAGACCTTCTATTATGTATGCGTACTACAAAACAGACCAGCGATGGTGGTGGGAGAAGACAGAGATGAGACATCTCTAAGGACAACTCGATTAAATTTCTGCCATCAAAATAAAATTATTGATGATTCATCGAATACAAACCACATGCAAGTAATGTACTGTAATACACAAGTACAATTGCAGATCTCTTATCGGCGACGATACTTCGATCTTCGTAGCAAAATAAAATTGTAGTATTTGTCGAAGTATGTAAGATTTCGACCATAAAACACTTGCAGGACTATGGTTGTAAATTAACTTTTATACAAAATTTTTAAAAGTTTACACGCCTTCTTTATTGGCACTTCTGATAAAACCAAAAAGGTAAGCAGCACTTTTGATGAGCAAATTTTGATCACCACACTTTGCAAACACAATGAATACTCAAATCAGATATTTCCACATCTAAATATTAAGTAACGTACAATCAGCGTGCTTATTGGCACTAATGAATTATAGGTTAGTCGACTACTACAACGAATTAATTCACAAAAATATATAAAAACCATTCCTGTAACATAGAAAAACACGCATAGGCGCTACTGCTGATCTGACTTACAGCCCAAAGTGCTCTTGTCGACAATAATTACCGAAGTAAAAAGCATTATTCTCATGTCAAATATTTGTCTGATATCAATGTCAGTCAAAAAATATAGTTAACCCTTGCTATGGTATTAATTTCACCTTGAAATTCAAAACATTTTCTTCTTCTGCCTTTACACTATGAACAGTTGCAGAAAAACTGTTTTCTTTTCATTCTGTCTGTAATAATTATAATACTGTTCCCTCATTGCAGTAAGCATTACAGACTTACATTCCCTCCATAACACTTTCTACTGTTGTTACTTTGTCACAGTAAGCGTTACAGATAGGTAGAAAGCGAGAGAGAAAAAGCTTGTAAATTTACTGAGGGGTATAAATACGAGAGATTAAGTCAGCTAATGCAGAAAACTGTATTCCTTTAAGTCCATCAGTAATATATTATATTATTACCTGGAAATATAAAGGGGGCAGTCAAAACAATGAGACAGATAGGAAAAAGCAACTAAACTGCTTATTATTTGGCAATCAATCACCATAAGTGTCAGTACATTTACCCCACTGTGATACAAGCCGGCGAATCCCCTAATGGCAAAACGTTTGAGGTTACCTGCGGAACCATGCTTCTACCCAGGAATGCACCTCTTTGTCCAAAGCAAATCGACGGCCAATAATCTCTTTATTCAGGACTCCAAAAATTTGGAAAACGTGTCGTGAGAGATCGGGACTGTATGGAAAATGTGGAAGGTCTTCCCAACGAAATTTCTGCAGCGTATTCGGAGCATCCTCGGCAATATGTAGATGGGCATTTTCCTACCATAGAATAACGCCCTCCATCGACATTTCTGAGCATTCAGATCTGATAGCGCGCTTCAAATTTTGCAAAGCGTTCGCTTGGACGCTGACAGACATCATTATTCCGTTGCAGGGCACTTCCCGTCAACATTTCGCCAAGACTGCTCGGATTGCTCGGAAACCTTTACATGTACTTCATACAGCCCCGATCTCTCCCCAAGTGATCGCCTTAATTTTGGACCCCCTGAAGAAAGTCATTCGTGTCAGTCGATTTGCTTTGGACGAACAGATGCACTCCTCTATACAACCATGGTTCTTTAGGCAACTGAAAACATTTTTTTGTGAAATCACAGAGGACCTTGCCTCAAAGTCACATAAATGTATTAACAGATACGTAGATTATTTTTGAAATAATAAACAGTTTAATTACATGTTTTCCATCTGTCTCGTTTTCATTTCACTGCCCCTTATGTACTGTAATACTGTAGCCTGAAAATTTACTGTCGGGTATAAATCAGGGAAATTATGTGGGTTCTCCGGGAAAACTGTATTCCTTCCATTAGCTCAATAATGCATCATAAAGTGGGTGTCTGGAAACTTAATATGGTGTATAATTCAGAGGGATGAATTTTACTGCTTCTGATTATTATGATGATGCTGGGGCGGATGTGGAAATATTGTAAGTGATGCTATTCGGAACTTTTTGCCATCTTTGTCACCGATTGGTGGGGAGAGGATTCCCCACAGTTTCTTATCTTGTATGAATTCCTGATGTCGCAGCACATGGCGTGGGAGGAGATGCCCAGCAGTCTCTCACCTCAGACCGTTTATAATACGGAACGGACTGGAATTTCATTCACAAAGACCACTTAAAAACAAATAAGGTTGGAATTTTATTCCCATAGAACATTAAAGAAAATTGAAGGGGCCATCGTTTCATTTAGACATACCGTTTAAAAATATGGAATGGGTACTAATTTCAATCATGCACACTATTTAAAATACGAAACGGTCCGGACTTTCATTTAGACAGACCATAAACAACAGAATGGGTGCAAATTCATTCATGCCGATCAGTTCACACAGACCATATAAAAATGGAGCACGTGAGAATTCCATTCATTATGATTGTTTAGAATAGGGAACTGGTTCGAATTTCCTTCGCTTAAAACAGTCTATGTGAATGAGTTTCATCCACATAATCAGTTTAAAAAAAGGAATTGGTCGAAATTTCATATACACAGACAATTTAAAGAAACGGAAATGAATTGGGATTTCATTCACACAGACGCTTTAAGAAGTAGGAAAGATTCGAGTTTTACTCACACCGATTACCTACAAAAGCGAACGGCGTATAGTTTTGTCACTAGCTGACAGCATCTGATTTATATACCACACTAAGTTTCCAGGCACCAAGATTAAAATATATTTACTTACGAAGAGAGGGTCACGATTTCAAAATATCGTTTATTTAAATTTTCCGATATCGGCACATGCAGTGGGTCATCTTTAGATTGATTTGCACTGTAAACATTATAAAAGGGCATGGTGACTAGGAAAGTCAGTCTTTCATAAAATGTATAAAGATTAAACTAAAAAAGAGTGATGTTTTATGCATTTTCTGGATCTGGTAACGTGCTGAGCAGCTGCGTGTTGTAAAGACGATAACTGCTGCTAGTGGCTGTACTGCCACGAGTTAAATAGTGCTTGATAGCCTGCCAACTTGCTGTATTACCTCAGATGCAGCCAATGATTTCTTACTTTAAATCAATTTGAAGATGGCGTATTCTATGTGCCGAAAACGGTCATTTCAAATAAATGAAATTTTCCGATCGTGACTGTTTCCTCATGAGTAATTATCACAAGTACGATCGCGGATATCCCCAACCAAGTTGATTAAAATCGTTAAAATATGTTACTGAGGGAATGAAAGGAACGCAGTGTTCCTAATAACTGTAATCACCTCTCTGATTTAAACAACTTTGCAAATCCATCCCTTCCTCTCAGTCCGTATCTCTATAATCTTTACCTGAATAAGTTAACTGTGTATAATGTACGAGGGTGTGATGTAAAGTAATGGCTCCGAATTTTTTATGTGGAAACACTGAAAGCTTATGAAATAAAACAAACATTGTTAACATTTTACATCTTTATTCTTCCTGTCTAAATGTTTGCAGCTCTCTACTGCTAGAGGACTTCGAATTGTAGCATGTTCCATGCCGGCGTGCAATGAAATTAGGTAGATAAATGAGAAACAGTGTGCAGTAATCGACTTTTGAATTACAAGAATTCGTCAACACATGGAACACTCTCTCCTTCAGCATTACAATACCAGACCTACACGAGAGCACTGCGACCTCCACAACAATCCGACACCTTTGTTTCACTGTGGTCAATTATCCCCAATACAGTCTCAACTCGGCCCCGTCTGGTTTTCATCTGTTTCCAAAGCTAAAACAACATCTTCAAGAACATAAGTTTGACTGTGATGGAGCGGTGCTAGCAAAGGTGAGACTGTGTCTCCGTCAACTGAGCTAAATATTCTACAGTGATAGTATCAACAAACTGGTTTGTTTTATTTAAGGTTTAAGAGTTTCCACATAAAAAGGTTCTGCAGTACTACTTTTCAGCACGCCCTATTATTATAGGCGTGAAAGGCTGTAAAACCTTCTTCAGTGAGGCAACAACATTATCCCTTAACTCTTGAGGTGTGATCTCAGACCACGTGAGAAGTTTCTAACTCGCTCTCCAGTGTCATGCCGGGTGGAATGCTACTGTAACACCTCACCTCCCCCCGTCCGCCTGCCCTCCTTAAATAACTAGCCTAAAATCTTAAATGTTTTACTATCGGGTGCGCGATAATCTTCTCTTGTTAACATGAGCTGTTAACAAAAAAAAATGAGTTTCCTACACACTGCCTCATGAAGCATGTACCAGTTTTCTTCAATATAGCACAACTTTTATTGGCAGAAGTGTGTTAATTTTAACGAGTCCAAGTCTGATGAAAATATTAGTCGATGGGTGAAGGAAGATGTAAGTGCTATAGCTTGTGTGGATCATTCAGAGGAAGAACTTCAGGACAATGGTGATGTGCATGCTAATGTTCTCAGCTTAAATTGTTAGTTAAAATCAAACGTTTAATGGGTGGTGGTGAAGAAAAATGTCGATCTCAACACTTAATGCCAGTTCTGCAGACTTACCTTTTGTAATTATCGAGCGCATTTTTAGGTAAAATTCAGTTCTCTATCAGTTCCTTTCTGTTTACTGCTTGAAAAAGCATAAAAAGTTATGTTATTTTGAACAATAAAAAGTAAAATACTGCTGAGCTTCATTAGTGCAATAAAACCAAAAACGTGTATTTAAAAAGCCGTTCATAAATTGTAAAAATAGTGGTTGTATATCTTAATTTAAAATTTTCGAACAATTTATACCTGAATTCTTTGTTTATATGTAGGGATACTGTTGACTGCACCTGGTAGTATATGTTACAGAAAAGACACCATATGAGTTAACGATTCTAATATATTATAGAATAAATTCAAGAAACAGAGGCTTCCGCCCAAATTTTTGCTATGTAACAGCAGAAGATGAAACCATTTTGAACTAAAGGTTGAAGTTAATACCTCAGCATGCGGTTACTGTAGTATTTGTCTGACTTAGATATCAGACGAGTTTTGACATGGGAATCACATTCCTTACACTGGTAATTCCTGTCGGAAAGGGCACTTTAGGTTGTACGTTGTATTAGCAGAACTTCTCCTGTGTGATTTGCAGTGTTAAAGAATTTTATTTTTGTAGTTTGATAAGTTCAACTTAAGACACAACTACGATTCAAATGGCTCTAAGCACTATGGGACTTAACATCTGAGGTCATCAGTCCCCTAGACTTAGAACTACTTAAACCCAACTAACCTAAGGACATCACACACATTCATGCCCGAGGCAGGATTCGAACCTGAGGGTGTAGCAGCAGCGCGATTCCGGACTGAAGCGCCTAGAACCGCTCGGACACAGTGGCCGGCGACCCAGCTATGGTAAGCGAATAACCTACAGTTTATTTCATTATTGTCAATAAGCTCATCGTGCGTACTTTACTAAGTTATTGTAATGTAAAATTATTTAATTTGAGGGACTATTATGATTGAAAAGTGTGGTACATGTATCAAACTTTGGTCATCAACAAGCGCTGTTTAACCTTTAGCTACTGTCAGTAGTGACGATATAAAATCCATGTGTATTTTAAAACTTACAGAACAATTAATTTATGACAGTAATACCATATGTTTTATGCTCAGAATCTCACATATTTTGAGAAATATTACAAGTTTATTATGCTTCAAAGTCCGAATTTTCGTCCCCAATCAGATATTTGTATTTATACTTGTGCATCACGGTAAGCAACTTGCTTGCATTTTGTACTCAGTAGACTATAAAAAATTTTATTTTGGTGGCTCATATCATGTTTTTGAGATACTGAACTTCCATCTGTCTTACTGCACCACTGTCTTTGGAGACGTTTTACCTTCGTCTTCTTTCATGATCATTATTGTCCATGTTTCGTAGGATGCAGACATAGCAAAAAATGGTTCAAATGGCTCTGAGCACTATGGAACTTAACATCCATGGTCATCAGTCCCCTAGAACTTAGAACTACTTAAACCTAACTAACCTAAGGACATCACACAACACCCAGCCATCACGAGGCAGAAAAAATCCGTGACCCTGCCGGGAATCGAACCCGGGAACCCGAGCGTGGGAAGCGAGAACGCTACCGCACGACCACGAGATGCGTGCGCAGACATAGCAGACGATCTTCTTGTATAGTGCAAAAATATGCAGTTCAAGTAGTATAGCACAATAAAGTATTGTAACGAAACCATCTTTCATCATTCCTAAAATGGTGTTTCCTCAGTTTATTTGTCTTTTGGCGACATTACATGTGCGTGTAGTGTTTTCAAATCGTGGAGTTTTATTAGATGTTAGTATTATTTAGTCGCTGATTATGAAAAATAAGGTTTCAGAGATCCTTGGCAACAAAGTTCCGATTTTTAAAATGTTACAAGCTTCGTCGAATGTTGTTATTGTACATCATGTTTGCTAGGCCTAAACATTCGTATCAAATGGCAGTATTGACAGTCAGCATCACCAATGAAATATTTATAGTTTAGAACGTAATACACTCTCTTTCCACCCCTAAATTTATTCTTACTAAGGTGAAACATTCCTGAAAAACGTGTGATAAATTTAGCTAATGGCTATCGGTTTCATTAAGCATTCATAGGAAACCACTAACTGAAATGACATCACCCTTATGTATTTTAGATGTGGAATAACCTTTGCAGCATTTGACAAGCATCGTAGAACGCTGTTGATGTGGAAATATTTAATATGAGGGTGCATTTTTCCGTACACCAAAAATAGGATTAAAAATGGAAGTAATTACATTATTCCCTTAGCTGGTAGTAGTTCACACACCCTATTTGTTTCAGTGTCTACCAGCTTAGCGTAATATTTTAGCCACTATGTATTTTCTGCAGTTAAAATCCTGTTCATATTTGTTTCACTACATTCAGGCTTAACTTGAAATATCAACTGCCTGTTTACATTTTATTTGTAACTATTTAGTAATGAAAATAGCAATGGGGCACTTACATTAGAGTTCACCGTCTTCTTTTAGAATGTGTTGTGATAGTGTACAAAATAACATTTTGACGCTTGATGCACATATTGCATTTATTCTTTGCTAAAGTACTTTTGCAGACATTTCAAACGTTGAATTATCCGTGTGACTCTTGACAAGTGGCATAGAACAATTTAGATGTGGAAAGTATTCTGATGCTTTATTGTGCCTTGCACCATATGATACACATCGAACTTTCAAATATTGTCATTGACTGACCATTTTAATTGACTAAGTACTGGCACATGATTAGTGGAGAGCGTTCAGGAGGGGAGGTGGAAAGGTTAATGGAAGCCAGTTCGCAGAGATGAGAAACGTGTTATCGTAAGGTGATAACCTAACTGAAAGTAGAGCACGGCTTGTGATTTCGTGGGTAGTGCACTGACATGGGTAATGTGATGTCACAAACGTAAACAAACTGGTCTTCGCTCTTCAGATCCTGTAACGTTGTTGGTTGTTACTTCAAGAGGTAGATCTCCTCTTTCTTCCTTCTCTTCTAGTCTCCTTTATCTAAAATTTGTCCCCGTTCCTTCCTCATCAATATCCTTGAAATAGTAACAGTACCCTATTTACTTCTCTCGTTCAGGCATGCCCCAGGTTTCTGAACCGTACTTGACTGCTGAGCATATCACTGCGTAAAAAATTCTCATCGTTGTGTTCGCTGACATTGATTTTGACCTGAGCGTCTCTCTGAGGGAAAGCATGCATTTCATTCCCACATGTATTCTTTCCCTTACACTGAGGTAACGAATGTTATGGGTTACTTCCTGATATCATGTCGGCCCTCCTTTTGCTTGCTTGCCTGACGTAGTGCAACAGCTCGACGTGACGTGGACTCAACAAGTCCTTTGAAGCCCCGTGCAGAAATAATGATCCATGCTACCTCTACAGCCGTTCATAATCTCGGATGTGTTGCCGGTGCACTATTTTGTGCACGAACTGACCTCTCCCATAAATGTATGGCGGAATTCATGTCGGTCGGTCTGCATAACCAAATCGTTCGCTCAAATTGCCCAGGATGTTCTTCAAACCAATTGCGAACGATAGTCATCCATAAAAATTTAATCATCGTTTGGTAAAATTAAGTCCGTAAGTGGATGCAGATGATCTCCAAGTAGCCGAACATAACTGTTTCCAGCCAATGATTGGTTCAGTTGGACCGGAGGGCGCAATCCATTCCATGTAAACACATCCAGCACCATTATGAAACTACCATCGGCTTGCACATTGCCATGCTGACAACTTGGGTCCTTGGCTTCGTGTGGTCTGCGCCATACTCAGACCCAACCATCATCTCTTATCAATTGTAATCGAAAGTCATCTGACCAGACCACGGTCACGAGCTCAGGAGATTCGCTGCCGGCGATGTCATGCTGTTAACAAAGGCACTCGCGTTCGTCTTTGCTGTCATAACCTATCAAAGTCAAATTTCGCCGCAGTGTCCTAATGGATACGTTCGTCCTGTTGTACGTGCTATACTGACTTCTGCGGTTATTTCACGCAGTGTTGCTGGTCTGTTAGCACTGACAACTCTACGAAAACTTCGCTGTTCTCGATATTTAAGTGAAGGCCGTCGGCCATTGCGTTGTCCGTGGTGAGATGTAATGCCTGAAATCTGGTATTCTCGTCACACTCTTGACTCTGTGGATATCAGAATACTGAAATCCCCGACAATTTCCGAAATGGAATGTCCCATGCGTCCAGTTCCAACTACCATAACGCGTTGAGAGTCTTTAAATTCTTTTCGTGTGGCCAAAATCACGTCGGAAATCTTTTCACGTCACTCACTTGAGTACAAATGATAGCTCCGTTAGTGCATACCTTCTGTAGGCGATACTACCGCCATCTGTATACGTGCATATCGCTATTCCACAACTGCTGTCACTTTAATGTATGTCCATTTCTAGGCTGTTGACGCTGGTAAACCGGTATCCCATGTTTTTGAACTGGTGAACTTCCTTGTACCTAATGCCATATATCTCAATAAATTCATCTTACCCTTGTCTTGTTTCTAACTGTATTAATATGTTGTGTGAGTAGAACTGATACTTTTCAAAATTTGCCTTGAACCATATGTTGATATTTTAACATATTCTATTGCCTGCCTTTTCAGTAAAAGGGCAGGTACTGATATTTACTCATTTATTTGAATCACTCGCAAGAAGGATAAAATTTTATTGTTTATATAATGTAAGTGGAAGACCATTTTTTACATCGGAGAGAAACATATGTGCCATTTCATCAAGAAACCAATTGAGACAAGCTGGCTATTTAGTGTTGGGGAAAAGCCGGCTCATGCTGGTGCTCATAATTTTGTGACAGACGAATCTACAGGGATGATGTGTTTATACTTTTGTTCCCGCAGTTGATTAGTTTCTTGTGGCGTCATTGGCGGTGAAAGAAACCGTCGGTAACTCTGAGACATGTTTTAAATGTTTGGTGCATACTGTGAGAAGCCTGGGATGTTGGACTGGCGGGGACGACAGAAGTAGAGAGTCAAGTGCCTGTGATTTGACTATGATCAAGGATAAAGAGGCGGAGGCGTTGATTATTCAGTTATGTGATGGCCGGAAGACCGCTGTGATGACAGGAATACTGTGGTGGTCTGAAGAGTAGAAAAACGGTTTGGGGAACGATGAAGGCAGAGACGACAGGAAAAGTGTTGTGGCGCTGATTGAACTACAGTGGCGAACAATGGTTACTGCATCGATTAAGGAGAGCAGCGACTGTGTTCTCAATACACTTAACAAAAATTTAGAGCTATGTAACCAAAAAACATTAAAGACTGGCAGAATAGCCATAGCAAAATGTGATTTGCTTACTGCATCAATACAACAGTATAGTTATTGCGGGGGTGAACAAACCTCGCCTTTCTCACTCAATTTCAAACTTCTTTTCGGAACTGAAGTCATCCGTGTGCAAATCACATGCCTATATCATAATTGAGTTATGTGTCCTGGAATTGAGATACTTGCGAGTTGCAAGCGCATTAGTGTGGATTACTCCTGTACAATAATCTCTAGTTCCACTAACTAGGTCTTCAATGTGTTCACATTCCGTCAGGTCCTGCAACAACGTAACACTGCATTTTCTCTTCACTTACCACTCCTCTGCAGCAGGGAATTCAATGATAAAGGAGATCCCTGAAGATAAATGCAATTAGCAGTTTGTCGTACAATAATTTATATATCAAACACAAATTTTAAGTCACAGAGGTTTTATCGTCTGATAGTTTACATGCTGTTGTCTTTCCCTCTATTTAATTTTTTCGTACACAATTTTCTTTCTAAAGACGGTGAAGCGTCATGTGTGGATACAATGTATGATTCTGCACATCGATATTAGATACAAGTACATATTTGGGGATACATATTTCTTCCAAGAATACTTTCGTAATACAGTACCTGCAATTACGCCGCCGGAGCATCCTTCGAATTTTGTTGAGGTACCTAGGCACTTTTTGCCTCATTTTGTTGCAGTGTCATTCGAATAAGGAAGCGATAATAGCGTTCAAAGTGCAGCTAACCTTTCGAGTAACATTTCCTCAGCCTTTTCTCCTCTGTAAGCGATAAGCACATTCTGTTAGTGTCCTATCGTACATTTTTCTCCTTAGTGGAGAGAAGAGATTCTGTACTCAGAACGTGACGTGCTTTTAAGTCGGTTTGTGAGTGAGTTTAGCCGGCCGCTGTGACCGAGTGATGCGAGGCGCTTCAGTCCGAAACCGCGCTGCTGCTACGGTCGCAGATTCGAATCCTGCCTCGGGCATGGATGAGTGTGATGTCCTTACGTTAGTTAGGTTTAAGCAGTCCAAAGCTGATGACCTCAGATGTTAAGTTCCATAGTGCATACAGCCATTTGAACGATTTTGAGTGATTTTACTCCATTTCCCACAATATTCTTCTACTTAACATGGCTAGAAATTCAATGTAAATTTTCCTTTAAAGCAGGTTTTTGGCTCCTGAGGGGATGATACATTAAGAGAAATGACTGATGGCTTGGTGAAATACACGTTGTTTGGTAGTTAGAGATAAATAAGTTAACATCGCCTTCTGATGCCCGTTGTTATTTACATTATTTTCACTACTATTTTTACAAAAAATGGCTCTGAGCACTATGCGACTTAACTTCTGAGGTCATCAGTCGCCTAGAACTTAGAACTAATTAAACCTAACTAGCCTGAGGACATCACACACATCCATGCCCGAGGCAGGATTCGAACCTGCGACCGTAGCTGTCCCGCGGTTCCGGACTGAGCGCCTAGAACCGCTAGACCACTGCGGCCGGCTACTATTTTTACACAATGTGAATATCTGTTAAACGTTTTCAGCTAATGATCAGTGTTAAGCGTGCCCTCATTGTCAGGTGAGGCACTATATTCCCCAAATACGTTGTACCCAGCGGTTTCGTTCTGTGATAGTATGTTTCCATTTAAATTATAAATGTGCCAGCTGGCAGGTAAATGTTAATGAACGCAACTATTATCTTCACAGAGTTATCAGGAGCTGAAATTTTTCGAATTGCTTTGAGAATCCGCAGATGTACACTGTTCAGTCATGCAGATAAGCCGAATAAATATCAGGTTGAGAAACACGCAAGATAAGAAGTGCAGATCCTCAGTGACTTTTCCATCGCTGTGTTCACATTGCAACGGTCTGTGCCTTTTTCCCACTCCATGAAACAGACCTTGTATTACCGCACTCTGTATAAGTAAATATACGTGGCACACAGAAGGTGACAGATATTTCAACATCAAGGGCCCTATGATATGTATCGGTAAATATTTTAGTCATTGTCTTGGTGAGGAAAGCATCTCAAAATTCGGCTAATATTATTGAGGGGAGAGATGGAGACCCGAAACTGGGATGGATGAACATCGATTTCATATCCGGGTCTCTTGAGCCACCGCTATTTGAGTCTGCACAGAATTACATTTGTTTCGTGGACCCATTTTAACGGTAAAAAAAGAGAAGTAGTGTAACGAGCTACACTCACTGTGAAAAACCGTCAAACACCTAAGGGAGGAAGATGTGAAACGAAACTTATCTTGATGAATTTTTAATTTCAGTGATTAAGAAGTCAATTAGTCAACGTTTTTGGCAGTACAAACAAACAGTTGACGCCTTGTGAATAAGATGTTATCGCCTCTATGAGCATCTATAAATGCACTGTTTTTGCTGAGAAAGTTGCCACATAACCGTTGAATACTTTCTTGGACATTTGTGCTTGTACATCTATTGTTGCAGATCGGGAAATCATTAAGATACTATTCGACTATGGTCAAGCGTTTTTCTGCGGAAATGTGGTATCAGGAAGCTGTCTCACAAGATCCTTCACGGAGCCAACTATCCATCTGATCCAGCTGTACAACATTATGTCTATATCCTGCGAGGCCTGATAATAAGGTTATCTGGTGACACAACTTAAGACATCTGCTGACGTTTCAAGCTCCGGGAACATTGGAACGAAAATCATTGACATGCTCGCTGGTGGCATGAAAGTGAACAAAACTGCGGCTATATCGGATTAGTGTTCCCGTGTGTTTACGATTTATCTCAGTCAGCGGCTTTTATCTAGAGTAACAGTAACATATGTCTGTGGTTCGAACTCTTTTCTTTTCTTAGTCATAGATTTGCTACTCAGCTCCGAGTTGACAGAAGATAGTCGCCTACATTGCGCCACACAATTCAAAAATCTCTATTTTAAACCCCGCAATTGTCTCACTTTGCGATGCCGAAGTTTAAAATTTATCTCAAAGGTTACTACAACCTTACTATGGAATGTTGAAAAATTGTGGCGCTCTGCGACGTCATCGTCAGATCGGCGATCCTTCAAAATGCAAATTGTCGACAGATTCCATAAAACGGCCGGAGCTAAGAAGTTGATGTGAAATGTAAGGTGAGTTAATGATAACACACTGACAGCAAATTACGCCACTATTCTATTCAACACCACCATGGACGTATCAAATGATATGAAAGTCGTCACATGTCCTCTTACACAGATTTCACTCCATCTTCTGACGCCCCTGCAATGCAGGTCAGAACCGAGGCGTCCAGCGTGGGCCGAGGAAAACATATCAGACACACCGCCGCTCATAATCGACACGAGAAGGCCTCATGAGGTGACATAAAGGGCGTCATTAAGACCACCCTTTCCCCTGGGGCTTAGATTACCACACATTTCGCTGTCGAAAACGGCAGTTCGCAGATAAATAAGCAACAGGATGAACTCCTTGACAATAATCGACACTGCTGACATGCCACGAACAATTCACCTCTTCTCTTAGGACGTCGTGGTGTTGCAACCACACTGAACGTGATCTGACACCTTTGGAGTGTAGAACGACCACAATTTTTGCTCTAACATGCAGGGTGGAACGGCTAGGGGCAATTCAAAACCATTCGATGACATTTAAACATTATCTGAAACGCCGAAGGTTGTTTATGCTTTTTCAGCCCTCCGATATCGCGCCCTCACAGGAGGTGCCACGTTGACCCTCGAGTGAATGAAACGGCAAGGGGTCCCTCAAAGACCCTTTGTTCGGCAGCACCCTTGTTGTCACCCGTGCTCCTTTGATGAGCACTTTAAAAATGTACCTGTGTAGAGATTTTTACATCCGTTCAGTTGGTTGTCACTCCGCTACTGCTTTAGTGCCTGATTGCGGTCATGAAGAGTCTAACGGTTGTCCGAAGGGTTCACTATGTTTCACAGTGTTTCACAAGATTTGACTGTGAGTCGATGCCTTGCTGTTTGAGGAATCGGGTCTGATGGTAACGCCACACGGCGCTAGGCTTTTGCACGATTGCAGAGGATGATTGTAGGCAACTTTTGAGCCGAATTTCTAACTTCTGCATCGCAGCAGAAGGCAATTACAGGGTTTCATATTGTTGTGTCCCACTATCTGGGTCCGCAGCTCGTGGTCCTGCGGTAGCGTTCTCGCTTCCCGCGCCCGGGTTCCCGGGTTCGATTCTCGGCGGGGTCAGGGATTTTCTCTGCCTCGTGATGACTGGGTGTTGTGTGATGTCCTTAGGTTAGTTAGGTTTAAGTAGTTCTAAGTTCTAGGGGACTGATGACCATAGATGTTAAGTCCCATAGTGCTCAGAGCCATTTGAACCACTTTCTGGACACAGGTTGGCTAGTTATAATAAAAGTTAGGTAATATCTTATTAATTACAACAAAACTTATCTCTGCTCGCCAGGCTCATCTCTAGCTATGAAACTGCACCGGTGGATTTCTCGTTCAGAACACACTAAATCAGCCACGATTACTGAGTGGCGGATTGATACAAGTTAAGAACGGCTGTACTATGGCTTCACTACAGTCACTTGAAAACACAAATTCGTAACACTTGTTGACACAGTTCTGATCGTGTTGGCGTGCAGGCACAGTTCAGACGTATGTCTTTCACTCCCCGACGGTTGACACGGTCTGTGTCGTGGCGAGTAGGCGGCACAACAACGAAACTCCGACACGAACTACCTGGAAGTGGGCAGGAGGAGCCGACCTCGAGCAGAACTGCCCTCCTGGCCTCTGGCGACGGTGTTTCAGGATAGTGGCGCGGCGGTCGGCGGTGGCACCTCGGAACTACGAGAGGCACGGCTTCTTCCTTGCAGCTCATTGGCTTCTAGTGATACCACTTTGCTGTGCAGTATCTCTGCGGCGGTCGACACTTCTTGCGCGCTCTCGATACTCGACGACCCCGCATTCCCCTCCTTACCCCCCCCCCCCCCCCACCAAACATCCGCCCCGTCGTCGGGTATGGAGGTGGGAGGACGGAGCGCCGACCCAATTGCGGAGGCAGGTGCCGAAACTTCAGTTGGAGCCGAGCATCCACCAGTACCCCGGCATCCACTCTACGCCTGGCTGGAAACACCGACCAGAAAACGAACCACAGGGTGCGCATCGGTGGCTGTAGGCAGAGACGCAGAATATGCGACAGGCTGGCCCTTGGAGTCTGGGTCTGGGCCCGACCCTGTTACTGGCTGCGTCACGGGCTGCCAGCAGGACTGAAATGCAGGCGACGGCGTCGGGTCGACGTCCACGGTTTCTCCCGCTGCGGAGACCACTGTGCAGCCGGAGGTGATGTCTGTGACTGTGTGACGGTGGCTGCTGCATTCTGGGTCTGTGAACAGAAAGAGGGCGGCGGAATCTCCCAAGTGGCTTTGCCAAAGCTGGTTCCGACGCTGCCTGTGCAACCCCTTCGGACCGTGGATGATGTAGGCGGAGAGGGAAATCACCTCAGACACCACAGCCTGTTCATATCTGCTCCCTCTGCTAAACTCACAAAACAACATTGACTGCTGAGGCCAAAACTGTGTCTCAGATGGAGGGACATAGGGCCTCTGCGGCGAACGTAGCGGAGTGGAGCAGAGTCCTGTAGTGACGGCCCATGCAGGAGCTCCACTGGCGACTTTCCATCTTTAGGCAGTGAGTGATACGACGACAGAAAAACTTTCAAAGCCTAGTCCAGTGTGTGGGTAGCTTAAAACTAGTCCATCTGTGATCTGAAGGTCCACACGTAGCACTCGGCTTCACCATTCGACTGCAGATGAAAGAGCGTTGTAAGGTCATACTGAATACCACTGTCTGTACAAAACAGTTCAGTCTCCCGAGACGTGAACTGCGATCCCTTATCCAACTCTGTCACCTCAGGTAAACCTTCATTGCAGAAGATCGACGTAATAGTTGATGCTGTGCTGACTGATATGGTAGACTTAACTGGAAGATGAAAGGAAACATTTTGTACGCGTTGACAACAGCTAGCAAGCGTATGTTCCAGTATGGCCCAGCAAAATCTGTGTGCAGGGATTGCCAAGGTCTATCACGATGTGTCCACTAAAAGTACCACTGTGGGGGGAGGATTTTTCCTCTGCACATGTTGCACACCGTGCAGTCAGAGCCTCTATTTGTGAATCCTTTCCCGGCCATGTACAGTGGGGCCTTAGTAACTTCTTGGTTCATACAATACCCCAATGTCCTTGGTGCAACAACAAATAACTTCCCACAGGAGGGATCGTCATTATTGCATCGCCACTTTCTGTGTGCATCAGGAAGATGCCCATTTGTACAGAGGTGGCATACCAAGGTGCAAAGTAGCGACAAACCACCGAGTGGCGGTTCTCCTTCAGAACCCACGTCGTAATGCTCCAGCTTCTGTCATGGAGACTGACTTTCTTGTAATCTGGTCAGAATACGTGAGGTACTCCTGGATGTCTAATGCCACTTTCTTCCAGCCACGAAGAAACCGTCTAACAAAGAGCTTCAGCTGTTTTGAGAGGCAAAGAGGAATTAATGCGGTAATACTTACGTGGTGACAGAGTTTTAGTGTTACAGTGTACATTTGCAAAAATGTTTCTTCAATGATGACGAAATTGTACACTACTGGCCATTAAAATTGCTACACCACGAAGATGACGTGCTATAGACACGAAATTTTACCGACAAGAAGAAGATGCTGTGATATGCAAATCATTAGCTTTTCAAAGGATTCACACAAGGTTGGCGCCGGTGGCGGCACCTACAAGGTGCTGACATGAAGGAAGTTTCCGAACCATTTCTCATACACAAACAGCAGTTGACCGGCGTTGCCTGGTGAAACGTTGTTGTGATGCCTCGTGTAAGGAGGAGAAATGCGTACCATCACGTTTCCGACTTTGATAAACGTTCGATTGTAGTCTGTCGCGATTGCGGTTTATCGTATCGCGACATTGCTGCTCGCGTTGGTCGAGATCCAATGACTGTTAGCAGAATATGGAATCGGTGGGTTCAGGAGGGTAATAGGGAACGCTCTGCTGGATCCCAACGGCCTCCTATCACTAGCAGTCGAGATGAAAGGCATCTTATCCGCATGGCGGTAACGCTTCGTGCAGCCACGTCTCGATCTCTGAGTCAACAGATGGGGAAGTTTGCAAGACCACAACCATCTGCACGAACAGTTCGACGACGTTTGCAGAGCATGGACTATCAGCTCGGAGACCATGGCTGCGGTTACCCTTGATGCTGCATCACAGACAGTAGCGATTGCGATGTTGTACTCAACGACGAACCTGGGTGCACAAATGGCAAAACGTCATTTTTTCGGATGAATCCAGGTTCTGTGTACAGCATCATGATGGTCGCATCCGTGTTTGGCGACATCCCGGTGAACGCACATTGGAAGCGTGTATTCGTCATCTCCATACTGGCGTATCACCCGGCGTGATGGTATGGGGTGCCATTGGTTACACGTCTCGGTCACCTCTTGTTTGCATTGACGGCACTTTGAACAGTGGACGTTACATTTCAGATGTGTTACGACCCGTGGCTCTACTCTCTCTGCGAAACCCTACATTTCAGCTGGGTAATGCGTGACCGCATGTTGCAGGTCTTGTACGGGGCTTTCTGGATGCAGAAAATGTTCGACTGCTGCAATGGCCAGCACATTCTCCAGATCTCTCACCAATTGAAAACGTCTAGTCAATGGTGGTCGAGCAACTGGCTCCTCACAATACGCCAGTCACTACTCTTGATGAACTGTGGTATCGTGTTGAAGCTGCATGGGCAGCTGTACCTGTACACGCCATCCAAGCTCTGTTTGACTCAATGCCCAGGTGTATCAAGGCCGTTGTTACGGCCAGAGGTGGCTGTTCTGGGTACTGATTTCTCAGGATCTATGTACCCAAATTGCTTGAAAATGTAATCAAATGTCAGTTCTAGTATAATAATATATTTGTAATATATTTGTCCAATGAATACCCGTTTATCATCTGCATTTCTTATTGGTGTAGCAATTTTAATGGCCAGTAGTGCATGTACACTGATATAAAGTAAATTGCGGCTTCAAACTGTGAAAAGTACAAATGTGGACACCTTCCTTCCTGCTCAGATTTCTCAACAGGCCTAAGTATGTGCTCTCATTACTTGTGGCATTATTAAAGTGAATACTATGGACCAGCACTAAGCCATGCTTCGATCCAGCTTTGTGATCTATTCATATCAACTACAAAGCTGACCAGAATTCGCAGTCAGTGAGATTACTGTCCATCGACCCTCTTTTGCTGCTGATTTCGATCACTGCAAGCCTCCAAATTAACAATCCATTAAACTACGTCATTGAGAAGAAAGCATAGCGTCCCGTCTGCGGTACCGCCTAGCTTGCATAAACTTCTGGGAGCTATCGGTATTGTCCGGCGACGAAGTATTTTGTTCGTACTAATATAGTACACTATCTTTAGGGAGACGCGATAAAACTCACTACTCCGCAACTAGCTTTATTGCCACACCACAAAGTAGAACGATAGGCTTAGCTGTTTGTGGCTGATTCCCCCTTGAATGGGAAAACTGGTAGACGTTTCGTCGAGGATGCACTCAGAGGAATATACTCCCGTTTTAAATGCATGAATGCTTCCTTTTCTTCGATATCTTTATGCAGCAGAGCAGTAACTTATTGTCCACTCTGAGTGAGATAAGGCAGTCTGTACTCATCGAAATCAACAATAAATTGGCTGAACAGGCACCCTGTCGCATCAGAGCTGGAATGGCTGCCAAAGTCTCTGGGTTAAACGCAATGTTTATGCATTGAGGGTTCGATAAAGGGAGCTTCACTCGAGAAATTGTTCAGATTAATGTTTTAGCGATGAGTGAGAGGTCCGGCAACAGCAGTATACTTGTACCTTCCTCCTCTCCACAATCAGTTGAATGCTGTTGGGTTATGAGAGGTGCTAGAAGTCATATTATAAATAAAAGTAGCATCACTTATTTTAAAACTGTCATTCATATAATTTTTTGTGTGTTTTGTTTACATAAAATCAGTGATTACTAGTAGCTATGAGCCACAGCAGTTCTGAACAATTAAGGTTCATGGTGTTCTTATACATGGGAAAAAAAGATGAAATTTACTTTAGTTTCATCATTTCCAATAACCAGAAGCGGTTTAAGTCTTTGCATCACCAAATTAAGTTCTATGTAACTAGTAATTGAAGAAAAATTCTTATATCATCCTTAAGAAACGTAGTCGAGGAAAAAAGAAAATACAGAAAGTAGTGTCTGAGAGAAAATACTGTCCTTATCTAACAAAGATTGCTGTTCTCAGTAATCTGATAAACACACCACGAGCTAGAGGCCGACTCACCCAGTATCAGGAACGTTGAAGTATGTTACAGCAAAATAAATGGCTGTAGGTGTGATAAGTGACACCGTGTGTAGTAAAGTCGGCACACTACGTTGCCAGAACAGATAAGAATAATCGTCGTACTGTCCCGCATTCATGCGCTACACTACTATGTGACTTTCGGACAGAACTTGTAATGATAGAAAGTCTCTATACACTGTTTGCTCACATTAGGGTGCCCTCATAAGAAGTGAGATCGACAAAAGCGTCCAGAAATTGAGATAATTTTGATAGGAAAAAATATTAGCAGATTAAGGTTTACTTACGCGACATGCTTTACAGTGATTAATTATTTTCCAGTAGGTAGTAATTTAGTTTAAAATACTTGATAGTTTAGAGATGTTCGGGACGGTAAATAAGAAGCAACAGATTCTCTTGTCTGTCGTGAAGGTGTTAGAATTTAAGAAACACCGCTAATAGTAAGCATGATTGGGTAATGGTTATATCTAGGTATTCGGATAAAACAGATAGAGAGCTTAGCCACACAGTTTCATGTTGTGCGTAGTTTATTATTAACAAAATCTAGAGACAAAGCAGTTAGATCTTTAGCTGGTCGACAGGTTTCCATACACACATAAGCGACATCCCACAAAATGATGCATCCCAAACATTCCGAAATTATGGTTCAGCTTTGTATATTAATGTAACAAATACTCTGAATTGTCAGCTAACGATTGTCTGATGCTTCGAAAGCTACTCGACATGATGTAATTGGTATAGAAATGAATGTAAGACGAGATACTATTTGTTTTGTGGCAATTATGAATATTGGAAAAGGTTAAATTTCATGTATATGGATATCAGATGCGTGAGACACCTTGAAAATACAGAATTTTTTAACTTACTAATGCATCATATATTCGTATATATCAAAAGGTATCGATGCAGAGTTGAGAGTATATATTTCAATTTATATCGTAGTACTGCCTTCCCATATTTTGTTTTACATTCTAGAAAGCTCACTTAAAAATTTTCCTTTTAAAAATACCCAGATCACGTGTATGCGTTAACGCACACGATTCTGTTGTGGTTATGTTTAGATTTAATCTTTCCACGAGGAAACATAATAAATTTTAAAATTATCCACTCAGTTTTCAAGCGTAGCACGTCCTAAATTTTTGTTTATAGAGGAGGGAGATATATTGTGTGAATAAGTCGCCTTAGGTTTCGTATATTTTTCAGCCTACTACGTAAATACCACGATGCCTCGATGCAATATTGTGAGTACATATTTCACCATATACCACAGCACCGCCGTACCGTAACTTCATTAAGTTTCTGAAAGCGCACTCACAAACTTTGTTTGAAAAGGTACTAGACGCTGTGTGTGCATTAGGATGCACGTCGACGGGGCGCAGACTTTTGGCTGCCCCTTACCTTTCTCGCGGAATATTTCGAGTGCCGTATTTACGAGGCTGGGCGAGATAAAGGAAATCACTTCCGTGAAATTGTTGTGTGTTTTATTTCAGCTCTCTGTGGAGGTTTCTGCGAGTCAATATTGACTTTTCCTTCTGCTTGCGAATGGCTGGTGAAGTTTATTGAATCACGAGGGCCTATTTTAGCGGACAGAATACACATTCGCTCAACGTTTTCATCCATGGTTTTCTGTAAGTCAGGTAGCTACTGAGTTATTCTTTTAATTTCTCACGTTTTTTTAAAAAAAAGAAAATATAACGACGTAGCACGTCTGAATAGCTAGTCAGATGATCGCAGTTACTAACAGAGAAAGTTACGGAAATATTGGCTACGGTTTACTGATTTACAAAATAAAACATGTACGCATTTACTGCGTAGTAATAACGTATTTACCTAATAATTAAACTGTTAACTGTATTCTCCATGGTACTACACTTAAAACGACAATGCTTTTCAAAAGCACAACTGAAAAGTCTTACAGCAATCCATGACGACAAAATACGAGTCAGCTACATAGACTTTCTTGGTTATTAAGTGATCTTTCCGGCGTCGATGTCCCTTACGTAACATAATGAAACTGCGTAATAAGTGTGACATCACGTTAAAAGAATTATGCACCGAAGTTGGATATTGAAATGGATATCTCGTTTCTTGAATGGGAAGGAGGTGCCTGGCGTGAGCCACTTATCATCATAGCTTCCACATGGTGCCCTAATGTTACATTTCTTGCACCACTTTGTCACAATGTTTCTGTCCGTAGGGTCACAAACGTTATCTTGCTCAATGTTTGTGGTTAAGAACTTCATCTGCACCTATACAGATCTCTATACTGACAAGACAGTCAAAATTTCACTGTTTGTGTTGCCTCTCTCCTGACGCTGGACAGCGGTTTTCGGCGCTGTTATTTTGATGCATTTGATGAAGTACCGTTTATGTTATGTCGCTAATTTTCTCTTAAAAGTTTATTTCAAATACTACAGAAAAAGTATACAGTTTCAATAGAAAAAACAAAACCGGTGTCGTAATCCGGTATGATTCCGCTACAGCTTGGTGAAAACTGTATCTCGCTATGTTTATTCATTCCGATTTTATTAGCGGTGGCCTGTATGTATTACGTTCAATGTAAATGTGTGAGTATGCTGGCTCCCGCGCTTGTGTGTGTGTGTGTGTGTGTGTGTGTGTGTGTGTGTGTGTGTGTGTGTTAATGAGTGAGTGTAAAACCGGAAAAAAAGATGGAAGGATTTTTTTTTTCGTAAGGCAAGAGGCATCATACGCCCACAATTACACACACACAGAAAGTCAAATTTTTCAAGAAGCAAACGCAAAATAGGTTCCCCCAAAAAATTATTCCATTGCTGTGTCACAAAAAAAAGCAAATCTGTATGGTAAATCAGGAATGTAAAAATTACAATGTAACGAATGTGACATCAGGTATACTGTAGAGATCGGCATAGCATTTGGCATCAGATATAAAGAACACGTAAGAGAGATGAAATATTAGTAGTCAATACCCGCAAGACCTATGTCAAAAGTGTCTTATAGTCATTGTAGGGCACACACTTAGTAAATCCTAATTGTAAGCAACAAAAACAGAGACATGAAAATTACCACAATCATACGACAAATACGAAACAGAAAAAGTTCTTTGTTAACAAATACTATACTTTTTATACTCATATAACATACTGCTTCTGTTTACATCTCACAACTTCAACAAAAAATTGAAGTTAAACATTTGCCTCAAAATTTATGTTTGCAAACAAAACGTAATATGTGTTAGTTTCCCATTTAGAAAATATTAACTACCATATGAATAGGTAAGTACAGTAACTGAAAATATTATTTTCCACTATTATTAATCTTATATGAATTCAGTGTCCGCGGTATGTTGAATGAGATTTGCAGCTCCTTTCTACATGTATCTGGATAATTAAAACTGTACAGGGTGTTGAAACAGTGAAACTATATGTCATGTCCATGCATCATTCGAAATGCTTCCATTGCCATTGTTTAAATCACTCTCCTGGGAGAGTCAGTGAAAGGTATCTTATTAATTTTGTCATGTCTCAATCACTTAACGCGTCTTGGCAAACTTCTGCTGGAACATGACATCACGAAAGAGCGTCAGAGAACAAGCTTCTGGCTTGATTTAAGCAACGGTGCGTACAACGGTTTAAGGAAAGGATCATGGCTTAATGAATCAACAACCTTAGAAGGGAAGTCTACTCGTCAGCTACAGCTTAGAAGCAAAGCTGTTTGAACAAGGCGAGGATGGTACAGCGGCTACGCTACGTTCCGTGCCATGTTTGGCTGTGAGCCTTCTTGATCAAACAGTGAATAACTGCTGTGTATTTCAGATTTTATTCAGTTTGCTGCTGGCAGGGTATTTAGCTTCATAAAGACTTTCCAACCTAAGAACCACACAATTTATATTAACAATTTAGGTTTTCTGAGAAACACACGCTCCATAGGTACTGGAGAGGTATTTCGAAATCAGCTTTCGAATCGCTGTCTTCCCGTAAGTGACAGCGCATTACTTTCTGATTATAGTCTCACATCTAAAGGAGTATATCATCTCACTCATAAATGCACGTCATAACACATATATCATTGCAGAGAGAAGTTTGATATCATACATACATCTCCACGCGTAGTCATAGATGTGTGGTTTTATCGATAGTCGTGTATTTCTGTCGAAAGCTTTCAATGTCTCATGGATATCTAGCGAAGGCTCAGCGTTGAGATACAGAAAATTTTTTTTCTCATTCACTTTCCTAGTTCGTTTTTCAGTATAATCGTTCAACATCACCCAACTCTTTACACACCCTTTTACTTCCTCGTGTTGGACTTTCGGTTAGAACCATATAATACCTACTTTCGCCATTATCACTCAGTTACTACTACATTTACTACTCATGAATGGTGGCAAAGATATGGTAAAGACCGACATTCTTTTATATTCCCGAATGTAGTCTCAAAAATTTCATCCAGACTACAGATACAGGGCTGGTGAAGTATAATGGCATTAAATATTCAAGTCTGTATAAATGAAGCACATTGAGGACTCATGCAGCCAGTATGCAGTGTGATACACATCTCCACCGACAAACTTTAATGAGATTGCTCAGGAATGTTTTCGGAGTATTTTAGTATTAGAGAGTTGTGGTCTCCGGTGGCTCGTTGCAAAATAATAATGTAATTATGATATATTAGATTTGGAACCCTAATTTTCACTGTTTCTGTGAAAATACGTTCACAACACTGAAAGAGCCTGTAATGTCTCTAACATGGAATGAGTGGAATGAAACAGTTTCGCGTAGACGTCTTTGTACAGAGTAGTATAGTAACGAGGTTACTGTCGCAGCGGGAACAGCTTAGCATAGCGTTGTTGTACGGTACTTCCAGCGCGTTCAGTGATCCATTAATGATACGCATATTGGTCACCTCTGTATCAGCAGCATATCGGAAATGTTATGTGTCATTGTCACGCCACAAACACAAATCCAGGACAGGAGCGAGCAGTACAGAATGCAAGCTTGAGGGTGAAGGATAAAATGAGTGTTGCCATCGTCAGCAGCATGTGCTGCCTGTGAATGGAACAACATTTTCAAACAAGGCAAGCAGCCCAGACCGCCAACATTTGCACTGCTGTGCAGATATGATCAGTGCTATACAGATCAAAAGATCAGTGGGAGCAAAAAATCAAACGGAATGTAATTACTATGTAAAGAACCATCGGAGACTGACGGGTCCCTTACACCAAAATCTTAACACCAAAATAGTCAGAAAGTATCCCTGAACACCCCCCATCCCCCCTCCCTCTAAACTATATCGGCGGACTTCGAGTTCACCTTGCATAAACTATGAGAGACGTGAAAATACACAACTTGAGGTCAAAAATCGCGAAGTAAATATTTGAACAACAGAAAAGGCATTTGTGTGTGATATGCAAAAACATAAATAAAATACACTCCTGGAAATGGAAAAAAGAACACATTGACACCGGTGTGTCAGACCCACCATACTTGCTCCGGACACTGCGAGAGGGCTGTACAAGCAATGATCACACGCACGGCACAGCGGACACACCAGGAACCGCGGTGTTGGCCGTCGAATGGCGCTAGCTGCGCAGCATTTGTGCACCGCCGCCGTCAGTGTCAGCCAGTTTGCCGTGGCATACGGAGCTCCATCGCAGTCATTAACACTGGTAGCATGCCGCGACAGCGTGGACGTGAACCGTAAGTGCAGTTGACGGACTTTGAGCGAGGGCGTATAGTGGGCATGCGGGAGGCCGGGTGGACGTACCGCCGAATTGCTCAACACGTGGGGCGTGAGGTCTCCACAGTACATCGATGTTGTCGCCAGTGGTCGGCGGAAGGTGCACGTGCCCGTCGACCTGGGACCGGACCGCAGCCACGCACGGATGCACGCCAAGACCGTAGGATCCTACGCAGTGCCGTAGGGGACCGCACCGTCACTTCCCAGCAAATTAGGGACACTGTTGCTCCTGGGGTATCGGCGAGGACCATTCGCAACCGTCTCCATGAAGCTGGGCTACGGTCCCGCACACCGTTAGGCCGTCTTCCGCTCACGCCCCAACATCGTGCAGCCCGCCTCCAGTGATGTCGCGACAGGCGTGAATGGAGGGACGAATGGAGACGTGTCGTCTTCAGCGATGAGAGTCGCTTCTGCCTTGGTGCCAATGATGGTCGTATGCGTATTTGGCGCCGTGCAGGTGAGCGCCACAATCAGGACTGCGTACGACCGAGGCACACAGGGCCAACACCCGGCATCATGGTGTGGGGAGCGGTCTCCTACACTGGCCGTACACCACTGGTGATCGTCGAGGGGACACTGAATAGTGCACGGTACATCAAAACCGTCATCGAACCCATCGTTCTACCATTCCTAGACCGGCAAGGGAACTTGCTGTTCCAACAGGACAATGCACGTCCGCATGTATCCCGTGCCACCCAACGTGCTCTAGAAGGTGTAAGTCAACTACCCTGGCCAGCAAGATCTCCGGATCTGTCCCCCATTGAGCATGTTTGGGACTGGATGAAGCGTCGTCTCACGCGGTCTGCACGTCCAGCACGAACGCTGGTCCAACTGAGGCGCCAGGTGGAAATGGCATGGCAAGCCGTTCCACAGGACTACATCCAGCATCTCTACGATCGTCTCCATGGGAGAATAGCAGCCTGCATTGCTGCGAAAGGTGGATATACACTGTATTAGTGCCGACATCGTGCATGCTCTGTTGCCTGTGTCTATGTGCCTGTGGTTCTGTCAGTGTGATCATGTGATGTATCTGACCCCAGGAATGTGTCAATAAAGTTTCCCCTTCCTGGGACAATGAATTCACGGTGTTCTTATTTCAATTTCCAGGAGTGTAGTAAGAAACATCGTACACAGCCAGTACTCTCCACAGTGGTCTCTACCATCCACATAATTAAATGATGAGGCCCTGAAGGACAAAGGATTTGTCACACCCTGTCACACCCTGTCCTTTGACATTGGTCTGAGCAGTGGTGCATACATTATGTCGTAGTGGTAGCGCTGCTCACTGGCACGCTCCAAATCGCTACTTCAGACCAGACAACCAGAACTGATTTAGAATTCATGAAATCTGGAAGACTCATGAAATATCTTACGTCTGTGACGTTTGGAGCCGGCCGGAGTAGCCGAGCGGCTCTAGGCGCTACAGTCTGGAACTGCGTGACCGCTACGGTCGCAGGTTCGAATACTGCCTCTGGCATGGATGTGTGTGATGTCCTTAGGTTAGTGAGGTTTAAGTAGTTCTAAGTTCTAGGGGACTGATGACCTCAGAAGTTAAGTCCCATAGTGCTCAGAGCCATTTGAACCATTTTTTTTGATGTTTGGACAGTCTAAAATATTCAATGTTTGTTTAAATACTTACTTTCTAGAATGTTCCATATTTATATAAGTAGCTGCATACTCGGTCCATGAGGTGAGTTCTGTTCTGACTGTTCGTTGGGGTCAGCAATAAAAATGTTTTCAGTACTAAGTGTTAAACGACATTGACGACCCTGCTTTTGGATTTTGGCTTGGCTGTGGTTTAGATGAGGGATCGTTTAGTGGAGACACTGGGTACTTTAAAACATCTACATCATTATTGCTCCAATTAGACAACGTAGTGCCGGCCGCGGTGGTCTAGCGGTTCTAGGCGCTCAGTCCGGAACCGCGGGACTGCTACGGTCGCAGGTTCGAATCCTGCTTCGGGCATGAATGTGTGTGAAGTCCTTAGGTTTGTTAGGTTTAAGTAGTTCTAAGTTCTAGGGGACTGATGACCACAGATGTTTAGTCCCATAGTGCTCAGAGCCAATTTTTGTTAGACAACGTAGTAGCCATCACATAGACTGACAGGAATCGGAATGCAAGCAGTACATCGTTTCTACGATTCGTACATTCAGGAGGCAGGTGTATTCCAGAACAGCAGTGAGTCACCAGCACATCAACCATCAATCAGTGCTCTCCGGAGATAATGGTGGTTACCCTACGAAATGTCTGGAAGGATTCGGCTGAGTTACCAGGTACAATAGGTAGGATGGCGAGGTGTGTTTGGCAAATGTATACATTTACCTGGACGACCGAGACCAGCAGTGGTTCGAGAAAAACGAAAAGAAGCTCAATACTTGGAGGTAAATCAAAGATGATTCAAATGGCTCTGAGCACTATGGGACTTAACTGCTGAGGTCATCAGTCCCCTAGAACTTAGAACTAATTAAACCTAACTAACCTAAGGACATCACACACATCCATGCCCGAGGCAGGATTCGAACCTGCGGCCGTAGCGGTCGCGCGGTTCCAGACTGTAGCGCCTAGAACCGCTCGGCCACTCCGGCCGGCAGTTGGGGTTAACTCCAGCCCTAAATGAAAATAACATCTGGCGACAATCAGCAGCAAACGGAAGAAAATTTGCAGACCAGTGCACAAAATAATGGGGAAAAGACATAGACATATATACGGAATGGTTTGGTCCTATGCCACATCCGGGAATCCTAATATGACAGAAGATGACAAAATCCCACATTTTATGAAGTGAGTTGCGGAAGACATGTACCAAGCTCTTCTGGGAAATGATGGCACAACGAAGGAGGAATGGATGATATGGTCTCAGCGGATAGAGGAAGTGCAAAAAAAAGGGTTGAACGAAGGAGGTATGACCAACGGCAGAACGTGGTCCCTATGGCAGTAGTGGAAGACGTCAGTAAGCTCGTTTCCCTCATGGACCACACACTAATAGATTCATCAGTGTAAAGCGGCCAGAAACGTCGGATCGAGTACACAAAATAAGATCGAGTACCCGATAAGTCAAAAGGTAAATGAGAATGTTGAAGAAGGGGTGTATCAGTACCGCCCGGACGCCGCAGCATAAATGGAATCACCTAACTCAGACTTAAGCCGCAGCCATCAACCGAAAACCCACCACTCGACCAATGCGGGTTCAATTAACTCCTACGCCACGTAGAACGCCCCGAAGAAGAAGAAATATGTACAGGACTCAGGCTTGTTTTCTGTGTGGACGCCTGGACACGTCGTTTGCTACCGCAGAGATAGAAGGTGAGTTTTGAACGACCACTACGCCGCCTGGCATCAATCGTCAAAACAGTTCTACTTACGCCAGTCAGCTGCACCCGATTATAATGGCTCTGAGCACTATGGGACTTAACTTCTGAGGCCATCAGTGCCCTAGAACTTAGAACTACTTAAACCTAACTAACCTAAGGACATCACACACATCCATGCCCGAGGCAGGATTCTAACCTGGGACCGTAGCAGTCGCGCGGTTCCGGACTCAAGCGCCTAGAACCGCACGGCTACCGAGGCCGGCACACACGATTATAGTCAAGGTGTGTCCACAACATGCTCCTGCCGCTCCCTGTCGCCGTACACACGTTCCAGCTGTTCGCCTAGCCGCCGACTAGTGAGTCGACTATCTGAGGAGGTGTTGTCATATCTGACGCAAATCCTCCGTGGACGACAGTCACCAAGATGTCAGAAAACCTCTTTGACGTCATCATCGTGGGCCACCCCATCCGAGAACTAGTTGACGCAGGGGTTGTCTTTTGTTTTATGCAGGATGCTTATCATCCTCAGGTAAAGAAGACTACGTTTCGTGATACGACAGCGATCGTGCTGGAAGCTGTAAATGGAAAATAAGCCCAGTCGACAGAAACAGGTATATAGTCTGTCAATGACAGAACACATCCCTTCGTATTTGTCGTTTTAAAAGAATGTAGTTGCAATACTACTCTCAGATACGACTCCTTGCAAGCATCGCAAACAGTCACAGACTGTGGAAGATCAGAGCTTCAGAGTGACGCAGCAACTCCAGGAAGTATACTTGACAAAGATTCCTCTAGGTGAATTACTGCCATTGAAGACGTTGTTATCCCGTCACTATCACCGAGACGAGTTCCAGACGTCTACCGAGATGCTGAGGCTTTTATCGATTGCAAAAACCTAGTCAGGTTTACAAAAGGAATCTACATGCCAGCGACGGTCATAATCATTGTAGGTGGTCAAGGAAGAGAACTTTGGATCACTAACTGACATGAGCAGCCACAACTCATCATTAAAGGTATGGCTGGAGGGACACCTGAAGAAGTTCAGGACAGGCATTGTCATCGACGGATAATCGTGCTCCGCTGCCACTAGGATCTGCCGTGACCGAGGAGCAATGTAGGCGAATTATAGCCGATATGTGTTAGTTTTCTGCTGCTTTCGAATCTGGAGTCAAACAAAGACAGGTCTAATGGCCCAAGGGGAAACACCGTATCACCACTAGCGGTCATGTAACTACTATCCAGCGTTCATATAGGGTGTCACCGACTCAACGACGGATAATCCCTGAGGAAATGAAGGAGGTGCCTGAAAGTGACGTCATCGAACCATCAGAGGGTCCTTGGTCCTCTCTTACAGACCATGTGAAGAAGAAGGTTGGCATTGACTACCGACAAGTAACAAATTCACGAAGAAAGATGTCTGTCCATTGCTGCACACTGGTGATACTCTAGACTGCTTGAAAAGAACAAAGTATTTCTCAGATATGGAGATGCAGTCAGGATGCTGGCAAATCGTCGTTGACAAGGATGGTAAGAAAAGGACTGCTTTCATAACAGCTGACAGCCTCTACGAGTCTTAATTTATGCCGTCCGGTCCGTGTAAATCTCCGGCCACCTTCAAATGTATAATCTGCTAACAACATTAACAAAATAATTGGGCGATGTGTCTTTGCTATGTAGATGACACAGTCGTTTCTTCGAGAATATTTGAAGAACCTCTAAGCTGCCCGACGAACGTGTTGAAGTGCTTCTTCGTAACCCAAGAAACAAAAATCTTGAAACACAGCGCAAATAGCGATGGATTCTGTCCCCTACCGATCCAGAGAAAATACGAGCAGTCACACATTCGTGATGCGAGAATGTGATCGTACTACCAAGTACGTCGCTGGCAAGTACTACTGCAGGAAGACGCAAAATTCTCCGCTAACGAAGCACAAGAAAGATCTTTCCTTATCTTTAAGAAGGAGCTAACTTCTATAGCATGACGATAATCCGAAGACAGAACTTCACATTTACGCTGGTTGCTTTCAAATAGGTAAAATGTCGTGTTGCTAGGGCCTCCCGTCGGGTAGACCGTTCGCCGGGGGCAGGCCTTTCGAGTTGACGCCACTTCGGCGACCTGTGCGTCGATGGGGATGAAATGATGATGATTAGGACAACACAACACTCAGTCCCTGAGCGGATAAAACCTCCGACAAAGCCGGGAATCGAACACGGGCCCTTAGGATTGACACTCTGTCGTGCTGACCACTCAGCTGCTGGGGCGGTCTTTCAAATAGGTAGAGCTATCGTACAAATTTAGGGAAGTGCTAAAAGGTCATACTTAATGCTTCCAGAGTACTCTCCTGACCTAAATGAACTACTCTTTAATCGAGCCTTTGTTGGAGCATTCAATATGTTTCAGCTCTGTTTATTTGTCAAACCATTCATTGCTGTGTCTGACCACCACTCTCACCCCTGGCTGGCTAGCCCGAAGGATCTGTTGGGTCATTTGGCGAGATGGGTACTCAAGCTCCAAGAGTAGGATTTCACAGAAGTATGCAATAGCGGACACAAAAGCAATGACTCCGACGGCTTTGCAAGGAATCCTTGGCGAAACATGGTAGTGAGGGTGAAATATCAGTCATCGCTGCAATACATGACATTCCAAAATCCAACATTGCTGGAAACCCTAGAAGCTTTTAAGAAGGAGGAAACGACCAAACAAGCCTTCCAATTAATAAGTGGGGCATTGTATTAGCAACGGAAATCGTTCAACAGAGGAAACGCTACTGAACGACACAGGGCACCAGTACGATTCTACACTGAGTATGGGAAATAACTTGCTGTTCTAGCTACAGTGTACCATCGGACGATGGAGGATCGAAGCGTTTTGGCCGGCCGCGGTCGTCTCGCGGTTAAGGCGCTCAGTCCGGAACCGTGCGACTGCTACGGTCGCAGGTTCGAATCCTGCCTCGGGCATGGATGTGTGTGATGTCCTTAGGTTAGTTAGGTTTAAGTAGTTCAGTGCTCAGAGCCATTTGAACCATTTTTTTTTATCGAAGCGTTTCTAATGATAGGAACATAGTAGAGGTGAGTCCTGTTTTCAGGATGGGTCGTTGAACAGACACAAAACACTTTAGGCCCATAACTCTGACGTCAGTCTGTTGTAGAATTTTTGAAAAAGTTTTATGCTCGCGTACGGAATTTTTGAGGATCGATGACCCTCTCTGTAGAAAGCAATGCGAGTTCAGCGAACTGCGACAGTGTGAAATCCAGCACGATCTGTTCGTCAACGAAACCCACAGAGGAATAAATACCGGCGCCAGGTCGACCTCGTCTTCCAAGATCCCCGGAAGGTGTTCGACACAGTTACACCACTCCGTCAAATCAAAAGAATACGATCGCACGGAATATCACACAAACCATGTGACCAAAGAGAAGGTTTTCTAGCAAACTGAACGTAGCATATCATTTCCTACGAAGAAGTGTCTTGAGACGTGAAATTAATTTCGGGCATACACCGTGGTGGTGTTAAAGGACGAATGCCTTCTATAATATACACTAATGGGAAAAAGTCACAACAAAAAATAATTAATGTATAGTAATGAAATTTCTTGAATACATTAGCTTACGTAACATATTTAAGTGATTAAGTGATTAACAATGCAAGATGACAGGTTAACTGTAAGCGCGAGATATTCCATTGCGAAGGTAAAGTGCTCGTACATTAATAACCGGCTTACCCGTCAGAATATTTAATGCAACCACACAAACGTGAATGTATTGTGTTTTACATGTGCCATGTGTCAGTTTTTGGGATGAAGTTCCATGCCTGTTGAACCTGGACGGTCACTACAGGGACGGTTAATGTTTGTGGATGGTGGTGGAGTTTTCGTCCGATGATGTCCCACATGTGCTCCATTGTATTGTATTGTATTGTATGTTAACCGGGGGCCTAGAAACGACGGAGAGGCTCCGTCCCCGCCGCAGCCGCAGTGGTCCACAACCCCACGACGACTACCGCAGTCCACTTCAACCCTCCGCCGCCCACACCGAACCCAGGGATATTGTGCTGTTTGGCCCCCGGTGGACCCCCCACACCCCCACCCCCGCCCCCAGGGAACGTCTCACACCAGACGAGTGTAACCCCTATGTTTGCGCGGTAGAATAATGGTGGTGTACGCGCACGTGGAGAACTTGTGTGCGCAGCAATCGCCGACATAGTGTAGCTGAGGCGGAATAAGGGGAATCAGCCCGAATTTGCAGTGGCAGATGGAAAACCACCTAAAATAAATCCATAGACTGGCCGGTTCACCGGACCTCGACACAAATCCGCCGTGCGGATTCGTGCCCGGGACCAGGCGCTCCTCCCCGGCCGGAAAGCCGTGCGTTAGACCGCACGGCCAACCGGGCGGTCTTTGTGCTCGATTAGTAACAGATCTGGTGACCGACCAGGCAAAAGACAACATGTCGATACTCTGTAGAGCATGTTGGGTTACAACAGCGATATGTGGGCATGCGTTATCCAGTTGGAGAACACCCCTTAGAATGCAGTTCACGAGTGGGAGCACAACAGGTCGAATCACAAGACGGACTGACAAACTTTCTTTCAGCGTGCGTGGGATAACTACGAGATTCCGCCTGCCATAGTACGATATCGCGCCCTGGACTGTAACTCCTAGTGTGGGTCCACTGTGTCTGTCTCGCAGACATGTTGGTTGCAGCTACTGAACTGGCCTCCTTCTAATTAACACACGGTCATCACTGGCTACGAGGCAGAACGATCTTTCATCATAAAACACAAAAAACCTCCACCCAGCTCTCTAATGAGCTCTCGATCGACACCACTGCAGTCGCAAATGGCGGTGGTCTGAGTTCAGAGGAATGCAGGCTCCTGAGCGTCTGGCTCGGAGATGTCCTTGAAGTAATCGAGTTGTATCAGTTCAATGTGTCACGATGGTGTCAACTGCTAATCAACCTCCTGCTGAAAATGCAGTACGATGCCCCAGAGCCGTTCGCCGAAGACAACGATCTTCCCTCTCTGTAGTGCCACTTGGCAGTCAGGAGCCCGGATTTTTGCGACCCTACATTCTCGTGACTACCGCTGAAAGCAGTCATGTGCAATGGCTACCTTCCACCCAAGTCCTTCTGCAGTATAACAGAAGGAAAAACCTGCTTCTTGTAGCCCTATTACACGTCCTCGTTCAAACTCTTTGAGGTGCTAATAATGTCTTTGTCTCCTTAAAGGCGTTCTTCACTAACATCAACTCTCCACGTCCAATCTCAAAATTAACTAACGCTCACGACCGATACAGCGTGTATTTAAAGCGAACGTAATTTGCATCCTCACAGTGGCGCTATGAGCGCCACTCATATGCGAATGGCATGAAATTTGAAGAGACATCATCTTTCAGGCGTAGGAACACGCATACCAACTTTCGTTTATATTGCACAACTCTTTCTCTGTGCTGCGAATGTTTTCGTCACTGAATATAAATGACCCACTGAACGACGTCGGAAGTTCAGTGAGGCGTTTGACGAATGATGCTGTTGTGTACAGGGAAGTCGAAAAGCAATAAAATTGAAGCGAAGTGGAGGAAGACCTGCAGAGCGACGATGCGTGGGGCCACGATTGGTATTTGACCCCCAGTATAAACAAATATAGGATCCCGTGCATAGATAGGCAGAAATACCTATTACTGCACCATTATGCCACTGCAGAACAGTCAGGGAAAACAGTTATATCCATAAAACATCTCATAGTATGCGAACGGAGTGATTTCAAGTTGAACGACCTCATAAAGCTAATCTCAGGTAAGGCAGATGGCAGAGTGCGATTCTATGGAAGAATTCTCCACCCAGAAAGGAGGTAGCTTACAAAACCATTCCACCAATTCTTCAATACTGGTCGTCAGTGTGTGATCCGTTCCAGATGGATATCTTCTTTTTCCAGTCCTTATCCTGCATTTTCATGGCGTCGGCGTGTTAATGTGGATTTGACAGTGTTACTGGTAGAGGATGGCTCAATGCGCTTCCTGTCGCGACTCCTTCCACATTCAATGTAAAGTGTATGCCCGGTTTGTCTATGTATAGTGTTATCGTATGGGAAAGCGTGAGAACGTTTTCTAAATTTCTGTGAATCATATAACTGAGATGGGATGGGGTATCAGCCCAGTATTCACCTACTCAGATAGGGAAAACGCCTAAAACGCTCATCGAGGCTGGCCGTCACATCAGCTTTCGCCGTCGGTCCGCCGGACTGATTCGGTCTGTGGTCGACGCCCCTCCCCGTATTCCGCAGACGGCGAGTTAAGGTGAGCGACTTTCGGGAGAGTTCCGTACAAGAAGGGACTGGTAGAGCAGGTAGAGTAGGTCCAGAGAAGCGCAGCGAGCTTCGTTACAGGAACATTTAGCAATCGCGAATTCGTCACGGTCTGATTTATTGTTAAAACGCCGACAGCGTACATTCCTAGAATATTCAACCAATGCTTTGTTTCCTCCTACGTACTTCTCGAGAATAGACCATGAAGGTAAAATGAGAGAGAGTCGAATTCACACGGAGGCTTACCAAAAATCGTCTTTCGCAAGGAAAATATGTGAATGGAACAGAAAAACGGAAAAGTGACAGTGGTACAACATGAGGTGGCTTGCGGAGTGTAGATATAGTTTCTGCAGCAGACTGCATCCAAGGGCTACTTTTGCGTGGTAAGCAGGAAGTTGAAGCATAAATGGGACTGGAGTGTCGAGATCGAAGGGAACCTGGATTTTGGATTAACCAGAGAGATGTTATACATGCACGGCATCTATTTAATTATGATTACATATACAGTTAATGCAGCTGAAAATGAGACACGTGTGGCAGTTTTTAGCGTGGAAGGATCTCGTGCACGGATACATTTGTCCATGTTGAGTTGTTTATACAAGCTTACTGTCTTTCCTCCTCCGTTTCAAAACCAGTCTGATTACCAGTGATGGGATGTAAGATATCGAATCATTCATTGACTTATTTTCGGACCATAACTTCCCCTTGATTTTCTGAGAGATCTTTCGGCCAGAATCTGACTGTTGTAAGCTTCGGTCATAGCCTTGTTGCAGATGCACAGATTTACTTTACGTTTTATAACAACATGAATCTCATATGCAATAGATGGTGTTTAATTTACATAAATATTTTTGCAGGTGTTTCAATCGACAGTATCAAAGCAACGAGTTTGGTTTATCTGTACTGGTTTTAATACTTTTTCCGGCAATAATCCAGGTTCGGTGGTTCAATGCTAAAGTGACACATTAGAAATCAAAACATCGCGAGTTCGATCCCCGGTCAGTCCTAAGATTGTTACCTGTCATTTACCATTTCGTTCAGCTCTGGCAATGCTAATTCATGTGCGAAAAGCCGAGCTGCCCCGTGGTTCGGAATCCACATTAAACTATAGTTCCACCACTGTCTGGGTGAGTCAGTTCAATGGCCATAGGAAGGCGATGGAACACCACTTCTTAAAGGACCATGCCTAATAAAGCACTCTGCTGTTAGAAACAATCTTCGGATTGATGAATGGTTCAGTTTTATTTAATCCTATAACTGCGCTAGTTTAGTAAATATCATCGCGAACTGTGCTTCCAAATTGCTGGTCTCCGATTTTAAAAATCTGTTTGACGAACAACAGCAGAACAAATAATGTACCAGTAGGCTGTAATGGCAGCTTGAAGAGTCGACTGCCTGGTAATGTCTCCACGCTTACGAGATATATGGGGTGAAATGCGTCTTTACTGCTGAAACACAGCCCGTGAGTGGATTCTGAAGATATCGACTGCTGAGCGAAACGACACCATCAGCGCTGCCGGCGGAGATTCCATGCTGAATTAAGTGGAATGGAGGGTAGAATTCTTAGAATTCTTCATTTCCTCCTGCAATTGCTTCACCGTAGACCTCTTAAGGCCTCCACATTCCGCTTCCACTAGGAAGCAGCTCAAAATGTCATTACCAAACAGCGCTGTTCTTCCACTTTCGGGAGCAGAACTTTAATTAACTTTGCGAGTAACAGCTCTCTGTGACAACAGCTGTTGTTTTTTAGTAAAGAGTGTTTCATGAGACTGAGACATATCTAGCTCCTCTGTAGTCACTATTTCACTAGTCATCAATCTAATCACAAGGGAATTCAAACACTAACGCTCTTTCTTGAAAATGGCTAAAACATTACAGTAGTTCCTGTTTACGTCCTTAGTGCTGAATACGAACGCTATGAAACTTTTTTAAAATAACGTAGATACTACGTAAACATTGAATTATGAATAATATTACACTCTCAAGTACAATAATAAATTCTTTATGTAATGGAATTAATGCCTACGTTTCCAAACGTTTTCCCAAAATAGGTGGACTGAATTCTCACTGAATGTGTAACATGCGAACAGATTGTGAGTTACATGGTTTAGCTTTGTGATCATTTCGGAGAAAAGCTTGTAATCTCCGCCCTCCTTTCTTATTCCATCTATCGTTCAGTTAAACGATGACCAGTGGAAGTAATTAATAAGCAAAGTCTTTTATGAATATTTGAGACGAGCGAAGATTATAGCAAACTTTCAAGTTCACTTAGCTTGTCATGTTGAGATGGCTCCAGTTCTTCGTGTCTAGCGGTCTGATTCTCGAAGCTGAAGATCTAACATCAGGTCCTCGCGGTTGGTTTGAACTAAATAAATTGGAAGATTGTTGTTGCAGAATTTTTTAAGTAAATATATTTTCCACTGACATTCTCACATTTTAGTGTATCATACAGCAGTTTGATTTTTCACGTTAGCAAAGCCTAAATTACATTGTTCGCACCTGTTATAGAAAAATACGTCCGATCACATCAGAGGCAAGCTTAGGGCTCTCACACTCTGTGCAATAAACAATATCCAAAGGGTTTACAATTTTTCTTAACAAATTAATTCTTACTACATTTCGTTGCATTATTAATTTCAATTATTATTTCATAAATGAATTCAAAAATACACAAAATAAACAGTACAGGGTTGCGTGATTTTAATAGAAATTTCAAGTGTGAAAATAATTCGTAATTTCAAATGATTCTTTAAAAATGAATTTTAACTGTACAATCAGAACTGGTACTTATCGATTATAACATTGAAGCTAAAATATTATATAAAGTAATTAATTTTCATAAATTTCAGATTGAAATATAAATATGGAAGTTTTCAGAAAAGCAACTGAGATAACATTAACCTGCCCAAAATTCGAAAAATAATACTGGTATCGACAACTGCTGTTGAGTGAAAGTAATGCTGGAGGAGGATGTCCCGTTACAAGCTACAAACATTCGTGGTACCTTCTTCTCAAACGTATCTTTTTAGTAAAGAATGGGCTGCTGACGAATGTTTTAGATAGTAATACGTAGTTAGAGATGACAGTAGGGAATATTAAATATCAGCTCACAAATAATGTGTTTAGCTATAAGAAGTTGCGTGCACAAAGAAGGAAAGTAATAAGAAAAGTACCTCAAATCTGTCTCTTATATTATTTTGACACAGACAAAAAAAGTAATTTCTAGCTGAGTACACTGTACAGCCCGAGTATGTATTTACTCCAATCTTCTATTAATAAAGTTCCACCTTCCAGCCTGTCTGTCCATCTTCTGCTTCCCCCCCACCCCCACCCCCACCCCCACTTCAATGTCCATTTCTTCCCCCCCCCCCTCTCTGTCCATCTCCTCCATCTCTGACAGTCTCCTTCTGCCCCTCTCTCTGACCATCTGCTTTTGCCCACTTCCTCTGCCATATCTTCCTCCCCCCCCCCCCCATCTGTGTTCACCTCCTCCTTCCCCCTCTCTGTTCGTCCATCTCCTCCTCCCCCCATTTTCTCTCCCCACGTTATCACCACCCACACTAAAAGTAGGCTGCTGGTTCTCTCCTCCACAGAATTTCTTTCCAGATCTTTACTAATACGTGTACCGAATTTGATTGAAACCATTCCATGGATTTAGGATGAGCGTCTTTGAACATGTACGCACATATCAAATGTACTTTACATATATTTACAATATTTCACATGTATTTAACATATTTCACCTGTATCTATACTGACTTCCGCCGTGCAATTGCATTTTTACGCAGTTCAATGTTTATGACGCCATATGTCCTGAACTATATGTTGTACAGTGATATAATTCTGCTGGTACATCCAGAGTCATATATACCTATTGTCTGTGAAATATGTTATGAATAGAGTTTGTAGTAAAAAGTAATAAGTTGAAAGGTAATGCATCAAACGGCAGCATCACTGCGGGAGCAACGGAAATGTAGTAAACGATAAACTTTTCTCCTTTCATAGTTTTGTCGGAGTTGCCAGAGGGAAAAAGTAACTTTAAGATTTGAAATTGTGTAGAATGTACGTTGCAAGTCACTAAGTGTTCTCACTCTCAAGTACTGGATGCATAAAACATTGGTACCCACGCGTAGTCGAGGATTGCCCAGAAAGTAATGCACCGCATTTTCTTTCTTCAACAATTCTTTATTGAACATAATGAGAATCACACACAAGAAAGACACCGTATTTTTCCACGTAATCTCCATCCCGTTTTACGGCCTTCCTCCAGCGCGAAACAAGGGCGTGTATGCCCTGTCGGTACCAATCCTTGCCCCCTTGGCGGAGCCTGTGCTTCACTGTGTGAATCACCTCCTCATCGTCCTCAAAAGTCTTCCACGAATAGCATCTTTTAGTGACGAATGACAACGTCAGCTCACTGCAACATGTCAGGTGTGACATCCGTGGATGGTCTCCCCGACCGCTGCAAATCGTGGAGCTCCACCGAGCCGCCTTCTGATGACCTCACCCTCCGTGGCGAGCGACTAACTGTACTTCTGTCGACAGCACATGACTCACAGACTTTGCACAAGCGTTTGTGAATATTTTCCACAGTTTCTTTCTGCGCAGTGAGAAATTCAATGACGGCACGTTGCTCGTAACGAAACGCCACATACAGACGCCATTTTGAAACTGTCCTGCAGCCACACTATCTGTCGGAAGTGACGGAAACTTGGCGCGCTCACTCAGGAGACTTCAGATAATACATACGTAACGTTTCGAATTCGTAGCATTGTTTTCAGCTGAGAAAAAAGTGCGGTGCATTACTTTCTGGGCAACCTTCATAGCCTACACTGCTTTTGCACCCCTACCCCTTTGATAGGTAGATGATTATTACCCTAACAGAAATTCTTTCCAGAAGGTAAATGATACGTGTAACAAGGTCGGGTGAAATCAGTCCAACGGTTTGGGAGGAGGTGTGGAACATACATACATACGTAAGAGTATACAGGGTGTTACAAAAAGGTACGGCCAAACTTTCAGGAAACATTCCTCACACACAAATAAAGAAAAGATGTTATGTGAACATGTGTCCGGAAACACTTAATTTCCATGTTAGAGCTCATTTTAGTTTCGTCAGTATGTTCTTCCACCTACGCTCAATGGAGCACGTTATCATGATTTCATACGGGATACTCTACCTGTGCTGCTAGAACATGTGCCTTTTCAAGTACGACACAACATGTGGTGCATGCACGATGGAGCTTGTGCACATTTCAGTCGAAGTGTTCGTACGCTTCTCAACAACAGATTCGGTGACCGATGGATTGGTAGAGGAGGACCAATTCCATGGCCTCCACGCTCTCCTGACCGGAACCCTCTTGACTTTCATTTATGGGGGCATTTGAAAGCTCTTGTCTACGCAACCCCGGTACCAAATGTAGAGACTCTTCGTGCTCGTATTGTGGACGGCTGTGATACAATACACCATTTTCCAGGACTGCATCAGCGCATCAGGGATTCCATTCGACGGAGGGTGGATGCACGTATCCTCGCTAACGGAGGACATTTTGTACATTTCCTGTAACAAAGTGTTTGAAGTCACGCTGGTACGTTCTGTTGCTGTGTGTTTCCATTCCATGATTAATGTGATTTGAAGAGAAGTAATAAAATGAGCTCTAACATGTCCATATAACATATTTTATTTCTTTGTGTGTGAGGACTGTTTCCTGAAAGTTTGGCCGTACCTTTTTGTAACACCCTGGATACAGGTACACAGTTAAGTACATCAATTTGTATAATAAGCGTAGATTCAGATCTCAGCCAGAATTCTTCTCCAGTTGAAACTTCTTTATTTTTTTGTCTACTAAATAACTGAGTGGGTGAAACATCTTAGTTTCTACTGAAACTACTGAATGCAACTGAACCTACTGTAACGTAACTTTTTTTTTACTTCAACACTGACCTACAGAATTTTCCCTGACACGAACGACTCAGACTTATACTATTCATTTCTTATCCACAACATACAAGCCCAACGCAATCTTACTGCTCAATAATGACACTTGATTTTAAATAATTAACGCAAAAGAATGGCCCTGAATTGGAAGAAATTCTGACAATAACCTACACTTTTTTAATAAGTAACTTACCTCACAGAAAATCTTCCTAACACCAATTGCAGCAACTACGAGCAAATAAATAAAAAGATTCTAACTACAATAGACTCTAACTACTAGGAGCCATAAGGTTAGCGAAAGAAAGATTTTTTTGAAGAGTAAACAATGTATTTAGATAATTTTACCTTATTCGTGTGACATCCAGTTCCAATAATTTTATATTTGTCAATAATTCCACTACCCAAACATTACCAACTACATCCATCATCATTTTAAAACGCATGTCCTACCAACACCGAGTCTCCACGAAGGACACACGTCCAAGCCGTCCGTTCGCTAACTGCTAAACACTAGCTGCTGATCGCAAGTCAGTCCAACCACAGAGTCTCCTACCGAGGTAGCACAGCGCTGTCAGTAATATTAATGTAGTCTATAGCGCTGCCAACATACAAAGATATAAACAGGCTACTTACATTGGCCCTCAAAAAATTTTACAAAGAGTTCTGGGCAGTGGCCAAGACTAAGGTGTTAAATTTTTTTATATTATCAATATCAAGTAGATCAGATGCACACAAAGGTTAAGTAATTTTCTGGTCGTAAATGAAGTAAAACTTCTCCTCACAATCCCTAAAGGCAGTTCTAAATCAGCAGAAGAGAAGTCTATGCCAGTTTTATGACCAAAGGCTGAGCAGTAAAAGAAAATGCACACGTAAGTAGTGGACCACCATGCAGTCTTGAAGAAGTAGTGTTGTCCTCCCCAGGGTAACATAGTGCTGACTCTTGATATGAAGATTTCATATTAGAAGATTGGTAGAGGTTATGGTAGTAATGGGCCACCAAAGGTGCAGAACCACCATACTCCTTGTAGAGATTATGGTACTAATGGGCCACCAAAGGCGCAGACCCTCTGTTGTTCTTTTAGAGATGGCCAACAGCCATCCGTTGCGACTGTGCGGGTGCATAATCACAGCTGAAGAGTCTTGTGGATGATGGGGCAAGTCCATAACCACCACTTGTGTACTCACTAATTATTTTCTGCAATATCCTTAGAGCCACCAATGTTGTTAACCAGTCCCTTGCTGAATTATCAACACACGTGCTAGCACTAACACAGTTATATAATTTCTGAGACAGTATGATCAACAGACAAATGTGTGCAGTAAAATGAATTCCTACTATTTACCCAACTTGAAGAACTGGTGTCTATACAATCACAATTTAATTGTATAAAAATTCATTTACAAATGTAAAGAGAACATCATTATAGTAAAGAACATGATAATACAAATAACATTTGTAGTAATACAGGTTTTATAAAAACGATAAAAAGTTATCTTATATATACGAGTATCACAGGAATTATGACATTAGTAAATAAATGAAAAATGAGAATATCAGTAGAAGCATAACAGAATAAATAATGTTTAAACATCTGCCTAACATAAAGAACACAGTGAAAAACAGAGACCAGATTTTAGGATAACAGTATTCCTCATCATAGTGAAATCAGCTTAGTATTAGGAGAAAAGAAATTCTACCAAATTTATCTTATCAGGCAAACACACAGAGATAGAAAGAAAACATACACAAAAGGGTACACATAAACATAGCGGAATAAAGCAAAAGGAAAGGAGTGGATTTGTTTTCAAGTGAAAATGTGTCAAAATGTAAGTGTAACATTTGATACTGCAGTACGTCTGGTGAGCATTTTATACCTACTTTATGCTCATATCTGTTTTACTTTCAACCAGAACTACTTCATTTCCAACGAAAATTTCATTTATTTCTAACAGACCTCTCTTACTGCAACATTTGTTTCCACAAAAAAAAAAAAAAAAAAAAAAAATCCTATCTATCTATATGTAACCAATACTACTTCATTTCCTCTTTCAAAACGATTATTCCTCATTATACAATTTTTGGACAAACCTTTCTCTTATAGCTTCTCAGTGCATTTCTTCCCAACTCATCACAACTCATTTTCTTACACAGCATACCCCCTCTTAAGGTAACTTAAATCCCTGAGCTCGGATACATAAACTAGAGAATGAGGCAATGCAGCAGCACAAACATTAACCCAAACAACAACTACAAAAACGAAAAGTGGCAAAGCAAGCAGCAGCATATCTAATTTAGCAAAGCAAGCAACATTCCAACTGATATCAGGCAATATGCAGCAAACAAGAAAAATAAATCAGTAGTAAAACTGATTTATCACAATAACACGAAATAAGATTCAGAAGGACATTGCCTGACAAATAGCAGCAGTAAATGCAATACTTTATACCTAAACATGACAAAGCATAAGCAGGAAAAATATTACAATAAAGACAGCAATGCAGATAAGAGAAATATATATACTTGTAAACTTACAATAGCATATGTGGATCTGTGATCATCAAAACTATGCAAAGCCCCAGCACAAGGAATAACATCTATTCTAGAAATGGGTCTGAGCATTATGCGGCTTAACTTCTGAGGTTATCAGTCGCCTAGAACTTAGAACTACTTAAACCTAACTAACCTAACGACATCACACAAATCCATGCCCGAGACAGGATTCGAACCAGCGACCGTAGCGGTCGCTCGGTTCCAGACTGTAGAGCCTTGAACCGCTCGGCCACTCCGGTCGGCCCTGTTGCTAGTCCCTTCTCCTTCTTATTGTTCTTTCCTTTCCAAGTTCTCTTTTTTAAGAATGTCAATCACAAAATAATTTTTTAATGGATCTGTTGACAGAAAGTGTTCACATTAGCATATGTATTGAATTCATATTATGAAACCTATGCTGCAGCGCATCTAGAAACCAGATATAAAATAAAATAGGAATAAATGTAGGAGGAGGAGGAGGAGGAGATTAGTGTTTAACGTCCCGTCGACAACGAGGTCATTAGAGACGGAGCGCAAAATCGGGTGAGGGAAGGATGGGGAAGGAAATCGGCCGTGCCCATTCAAAGGAACCATCCCGGCATTTGCCTGAAGCGATTTAGGGAAATCACGGAAAACCTAAATCAGGATGGCCGGAGACGGGATTGAACCGTCGTCCTCCCGACATACATGTAGGAAGGAAAGCATAAAAACATCATTCAACAGCCATGTGGCATTTCATAAGTCAGTAGAAATTCTCTCAACTGTCGTAGAGAGACACTTATCATAACCAGGTGTGTAAACGTAAGAATATTTCTCTTCAGTTCATACGCATTTCAGTAAGTAGCACAAATGACAAAGTGTAATAATTTGATTACAAGTAATTCTTTGTCGTGTCTGTGATGCGTTCTACAAAGAAATGTTAATAGTGAGGTCAACGGACTTTTCTACAGCTGTGCGAGCGCTTGCGAGAGTGTGGCGAGCTTCAAAATGGCTGAAGGGGCACCAGTAAAGTTGAAAGCCAACACAACAATGGGTATTTCCTACCGGCTAGTGCGCAGCCCTGCGCAGCAGAGCATTACGTCAAGGTCACATACAAAATACATCACTCAAAGCTCTTACAATATCACAGTGGTTCCTAAGGTAAATGTGAACAGTTCACAAAATGCAGACAATGTACGATTTCATAAACGCAAAGTAATCCAACTGTGTAGTTACGAGGACATGTGTCAGTGACATAGTAAAAATTTTTATTTCTCCCTTTAAATTACCAGACAGCTTTGTAATTCTGTGTTAGAGAAACATGGTACCGATGTGCAAAACTGTATAAGCATATACCATATTAGTTTGGGGTCCTTGCGCTTGCGACACGCATGGTACACAAAGTAGGCGTAACCCCCATGAGGGATAGTATAATTATACCTCAGATCTTACAGATTAAAACTGCCGAATGAAATATATAACCGAAAACTTCCGCTGTATCATTGTAGTTCAAAAATATTTCTAAAAATGTTCAAAGTACAAAAAGTAATCACTCGAATGCATGTCATGTAGCGCCAAACTATGCTTCTTGTTGTAAGAAATTCTTATCATTGCTTAACGGTAAAACTGAGCCAAGTGTCGTAGTTATCGTCGTCCATAAGCAAAGTTGTCCAAAAATCGATGTAGTTACCTTGTCATATACAGAAGTGCAGTGCTATGCGTGTAAATGTCATAGTTATTACGTTCATTGACGTGACCTTAAAAGTACCTTACTGTAACGTATTGATGTGAGGATGTACGGACATAAAACAGATACAGCGATAAAGCAATAATGAAAATTGTGTCACTCATTAGTAGAGTCGTAGTACAATCGTGTAGCTGTCACACGACCAAATACTGTGTCATTTGTGACCTCTCAGAAAGTGCTTTAAACAAAAAATGTTTTTCAAGTAAACCAAAATGTAGCAGTCGTGACATAATTGTGCTACTGACAAGCGAAAAGGTACTCACAATAAGATTGTGTAGTCTTTTCCGTATAAAACTGTACTCGTAAAATTAATGTATTAATACTTTCCACAGGATCTTGACTAGATAGTTAACTTCAAAACATCGCTGCATGCTAAATATGATAAAGCGTAATAGTAATTTGAACTGAAAAATTTAGTCGCAGAGACTAAGTCAGAAAGCAAATTATTTCTCAATAAACGGTTTTACAGGAGAAATGTGGTGTAATCCTTTACTTTCCTTAGTACGCAGAGTTCCAACTTCAACGCAATTATCATGCGGTATCCGTCGGATCCTGTAAGGTCCATTGTACACAAAAAAAAATTTGTGACACAAATGTTTCTTCTTTTGTGACAATGAATGGGGTTTAATGAGAACTATTTGACCAATATGTAGTTTCTTTGCCGTTGTCTTACCGTGAAGTTTTCTCCTTTTGTCTGCAGCAGCAGAATTTTTATGTTTTATAGCCAAATCAGTTATGTCTTAATGTCGAAGTTTACGGGTTCTCGGATAAGGCACAACCTCTCTCATTCTCTTCGGTGGTTCCTCATTCTTCAGTACAAGAATAGGTGATAAGGCAGTGGAGTCATGAGGCATTTCATTCAGTACGTTTTGAAATAAGTGTAAGTATCTGTCCCAACACTGATGCTTCCTATGACAATAAAGTCAGTAAAGCTCATTAATTTCTTTCATAATGCGTTCAGACGGCTTACATAGTGGAGAGTACAATGAAATAAAAACAGTTTTGATTTTACGACTCCGAAGCATGCGTGATCAAACAGCAGATCTGAATCGTGTGGAAGAAGTATATAGAGGGTTTATACAAGGGCGATGTACTTGAGGGCAATATTATGGAAATGGAAGAGGATGTAGATGAAGATGAAATGGGAGATATGATACTGCACGTAGAGTTTGACAGACCACTGAAAGACCTAAGTGGAAACAAGGCCCCGGGAGAAGACAGCATTCCATTAGAACTACTGATAGCTTTGGGAGAGCCAGTCCTAACTAAACTCTACCATCTGGTGAGCAAGATGTATGAGACAGGCGAAATACCCTCAGACTTCAAGAAGAATATAACAATTCCAATCCTAAAGAAAGCAGGTGTTGACAGATGTGAAAATTACCGAACTATCAGTTTAATAAGTCACGGCTGCAAGATACTAACGCTAATTCTTTACAGACGAATGGAAAAACTGGTAGAACCCGACCTCGGGAAACATCAGGTTGGATTCCATAGAATTATTGGAACGCGTGAGGCAATACTAACCCTACCACTTATCTTAGAAGATAGATTAAGGAAAGGCCAACCTACGTTTCTAGCATTTGTTTACTTAGAGAAACCTTTTGACAATGTTGACTGGAATACTCTCTTTCAAATTCTGAATGTGGCAGGGGTAAAATACAGGGAGCGAAAGGCTATTTACAATTTGTACAGAAACCAGATGGACATGAAAGGGAAGCAGTGGTTGGGAAGGGAGTGAGACAGGGTTGTAGCCTCTCCCCGATGTTATTCAATCGGTATATTGAGCAAGCCGTAAAGCAAACAAAACTAAAATTCGGAGTGTGTATTAAAATCCATGCAGAAGAAATAAAAACTTTGAGGATCGCCGATGACATTGTAATTCTGTCAGAGACAGCAAAGGACTTGGAAGAGCAGTTGAACGGAATGAACAGTGTCTTGAAAGGAGGATATAAGATGAACATCAACCAAAGCAAAACGAGGATAATGGAATGTAGGCGAATTAAGTCGGGTGCTGCTGAGGGAATTAGATTAGGAACTAAGGCACTTAAAGTAGTAAAGGAGTTTTGCTATTTGGGGAGAAAAATAACTGATGATGGTCGAAGTAGAGAGGATACAAAATGTAGCCTGGCAATGGCAAGGAAAGCGTTTCTGAAGAAGAGAAATTTGTTAACATCGAGTATAGATGTAAGTGTCAGGAAGTCGTTTCTGAAAGTATTTGTATGAAGTGTAGCCATGTATGGAAGTGAACCGTGGACAATAAATAGTTTCGACAAGAAGAGAATAGAAGATTTTGAAATGTGGTGCTACAGAAGAATGCCGAAGATTAGATGGGTAGATCACATAACTAATGATAATGTATTGAATAGAATGGGGGAGAAGAGGAGTTTGTGGCACAACTTGACTAGAAGAAGGGATCGGTTGGTAGGACAAGTTCTGAGGCATCAAGGGATCACCAATGTAGTGTTGGAGGGCAGCGTGGAAGGTAAAAATCGCAGTGGGAGACCAAGGGATGAATACAATAAGCAGATTCAGAAGGATGTAGGTTGCAGTAGGTACTGGGAGATGAAAAGGTTTGTACAGGATAGAGTAGCATGGAGAGCTGTATCAAACCAGTATCAGGACTGAAGACCACAACAACAACAACATCTGAAATGACCTTGGCGACGTGTCCAACTTCACGTAAGGAATTTGTAACAGAGGCGTTGGATATAGAACGTCCAGTGGCTTTGCGTAACGATGTGAAAGAAATTTTGAAGTAAGTACCAGAATGTACGAAAATCCATTCATTCAATGTTTTGACAAGGAGTCCCAAAAGATCGACAGCTGCTGATTCTCTCAATTCTCTTCTCCATGTTGTTAAAATAACAAGTCCTCTGACGAATATGATAACATTTTCGTGGACCAAAATGTGCGTAGCTGAAATGAATGTACCAGATGAGCTTATTGACAAAATCGTCAGGAATACAAAGTGCGCACAGCTTGTCATCAACAGTGCAACGTTTGAAGAGTATATTATTTCTAACCATATAATAATGACGAACCTGCGTGTGTGTCTTTTCATGCCATTTACTTTTAATGTCTTTCCAAATCTGATCCTTGTCTTGCTCATGAGCAATGTCCTTTAAAGACGCAATACGCAGTTTTGAAAGGTTACTTTATGAATGTAAAGAATACTGAAATATTTCTCAAGGTTACCGTCTGTGTTGATTTTCTCAAGTCCAGCAGATGCAGGTGACAGTGCGTCCACAACGATGTTTTCCGTGCCAGGAATATAGATTACTGTGAAGCCGAATTCTTGGAGAGACGATGTCCCACGTTTCAGCTTGTCATAATTTAATTTTGATGACATTAGAAATTATAATGTTCGATGATCACTATAAACTTTTTCATGTTTGCCAGAAAGAAAGAAACGAAATCTGTCAAATGCCCAAACGATAGCTAAAGCTTCCAATTCAGTGACGGAATAATTTTTCTCAGATTTTGTTAGCACGCGGCTAGCAAAACCGATGGTTTACTGAACAGTAGCGTCATTTTCTATGGCTTCTTGAAATAAAGGGGCACCAAGAACAACTTTAGAATAATCTGTGCTGAGACAGAAGTCTTGTGACATATCTGGAGGAGCTAATATGGGAGCATTAAGTAGCGCTTCTTTCAAAGAATCAAATTCCATCTACGCTGTTCGTCCCAGTTCCCAATAGTGTTTTTGTCAGTGAGAAAACAAAGTTTTGGAGTTATTAGAATTTGTATATTCTGGATGAAGTTCAATCTGATAAAAGCTTGATCTGAGATCAATAGAAGACAACACTTTTACGCCATTAAAATTTTGAAGAAGTTCTTCCAACGTTTGCGGCCTGTCTGTTTCAGGAATGATTATGGTACTTATTTGTCTTGAGTCTAAGACAGGCCTGATCGATCCATTTTTCTTCTCAGCAACATGTAGTAGATTACTGTATGAGCTTACCGTTGGTTCAATAATGCCCTCGTCAAGCATAGATTGTATTTCCGTTCTAACACGGTACCTATAACGTGCGGGAATTGCGTATGGTCTGACGCAAAATTTACTATTCTGACGAACACGGAATTTGTATTGAAATCCTTTAGTTGTTCCTGTTTTGTAAAAACTGTAGAATGTGCCTGTAAGATGTTAAAAAGGTCCTGCCTATCAGTGTCATTAAAGTTCTCAATTGTTTGAATTTTTCTAAATTAAAACCTTAATATATAATATGTCATCAATATCGTCCCCCTCAGTACTTGCAAAGTGATTATTAGTGTCAAATTCCGTTGAAAGTTCCAAACTGTGATCTGACAGAAGGTAAGGCCGATTCATTTCCTCGACATGGTTTGAAAGTCAATCTTCAAATTTCAAAGCTGTTGACTTACCATCTTTCTCTAAACTTATTTCAGCGCCATGAAACTTTAAAATTGCTTTATACTCATTCAAAAAGTCTACATCTAACATAATCTCCGTCGACAATAATGGAACAACAAGAAAATTCATAATAAATCTGTGTCTTTGACAAAAGAATTCTTAGTTAGTTTGTTGGTGTACATCTATGCTTTCTCCATATATTGCACCTTGTAATTTAATCTTACGTGAAGGAAGTGTAGGACAATCATTCGATTTGTAGCATTCACTGAAAGCTGTTTCACTAATTACCGAAATAGGACTGCCGGAGTCAAGTACTGCCGTAAATTTTATGTCATTTGATGTGGTGTGAATTACAGGATACGCAGTATTGTTCTGTTTCATGTCATGTTCCTGGAGTAAAATGTCCGTAATGTCTTCCATTTTCACGTAACTGATGGTCACGGCAGCTACATCGTCAGCTTCATAAGCACATTTTGTGGCTGTCGACGGTGGGAGTCATTGTCTATTATTTCTTGGTTGCCGCGCGTCGTTACTAGGATTTGGAGGTCTAATTTCTACAATTTCAGCTTGTCGAGAGGGCCCTGCCCTATTTAAATCACGCCAGTTCTGATTACATTCAGGTCAGTAATACAGTCTATAGCGCTGTCAACATACAAACATATAAATAAGCTACTTACACAGTGTCCACAACATTGGAGTGACAGCGCTTCTATTGAATTAAGATGTATCTGCGAGGCAGAAATACTACAGTCTTAGCCAGATCTATTCTATATTGAAAATTTACGTTTCAGCTACAAGAAATTTCGAATCTTACTAGCACGAGTTATTTTGTTTCCAAGTCGCTATCTATGCGAGGTATGTTTCTTGACTCACATCACTCATCTGATTTGTTGACAGAAGGCTACTTGTAAGACAAGAAGCATATCGGCGGGTAAGACACGGATCATATTGTTAAGATAACTGATGTTTCTCATAAGTCATTTACTTGTAATTTGAAACTGAACACAATATGCTCAGTAGGCTAAGAAATTACGGCGTTATTACGAACTAAATGGATCGTCTAAGCAGAAATTATGACACGGGTGCTTGTGCAAACATATGAAAACGGAAAAGGGACCAAAATATACCACCATTGGCAGGGTACACTACAACACACGTGTTTACTACAAACAAATCACTGTGAAATAACGGATTCATTCTGAACATCACATATAACAACGTTCCTATATTTGCTGAAAGTATAGTTTCCCAGTAGAATGATTCATCCGGTTTTACTGTGTGGTCAAATTTTAAAATTCTAGCTGACAGAGGAGATGACCGACCAATGTTCACAAGTAGCTTAAATTTAAGAAATATTAATACAATGCCAGTATAAACTATAATGCCACAATTATCTTAGTACCTTCATCGACGCTCTCTTCAGACATGTATCGACAGAGACAACTTATATTTCAAGAAGCTGTTTGTTTACAATGACCTGGGACAATGGTCTTAGAAACATATTTACGTGACCATGTCGTATTACATATATCTTTTGCGACGCTCTGTTTGTGAACTAATAGGTGAACAATTTAAAACACCAGCGAAGAAAAAAATACGTAAGTTGTTCTGTACTAGAATTGCAAACATTTTGTCTGCGATTACTGAATAACATTTGTCGAGAAAAACTAGCTAGTGACAATTGAGAATGATACTTCAAAATTATATTCCAGACAAAGATAAGAAAATGTGGATCACTTCAGTAAGCATGTAGATGGCGTTGTTGCGCATAATGTGGAATGATTTAATGATAAATAGTCCCAAACATCGAAGAAAATTGTGCTACCTTTTTCGTAGTTTAAAGTGTAACCCACTAGTTGTCCTGTTTGCAAGACATCAGTCGAAAGAGCAGCGGGCTGTATCATATCAGTTTCTCTAATGTAACACGAACAATTATCAGAGAACTGAGAAAACCTTCGCTAATATCACAGTCTAATGGTTGTAAGAAAAAGTGAAAATATAGATGAAGTCTATTTTAGCACACGTTTAAATTAAGTAAAGACGGATAGCTGAACATTTAAATTTCATTGCGCTAAAATCGTGTTTACTTTTCTGTATCATGCATTCTATGCCGTTATCATAGAATCATTTCACGCTCATTTTTAGCCAACATTGAATTTTAAATATGCTTTCAAGGACGTAATGACGTCCAACAGAAGCCATAGTGAAGTCAATGAGCATAGACGCACTGTTTTGGTGTTTATACAGCATTTACAGAACTAAAAAGTAGGCAAGATACATAATATACTTTAAAATGAGAAGCTTAAGGAAGGAGAAATCGTCTATACAAAGAACCTTTGGCGAAGCCTAATATTTCTTCACGTGGCTGCGCAGCTGGAGCGTTGAGGGCACATGACTTGAGGCCATAAAACCGCCTCCCTGGGCGCGCGTGTCGTTCGCGGGGTCGCGCCGGTTCTCTCGTGTGGGGATATCTGCCCGTTTTCTGAGCTCGTTTAGCCACGCAACTTCTCGTGTGAGAGAGACTGCCCATTTCACCCCCAACGCCGTAAACGAGGGACTCCCTGGGGAGATAGAGGGGCACGGTTTCAAGTGCTAAAGTGTAGTGCCTTCCGATCTGTATTTGTGGTAAGTAGCTTCAGCGAGACTATTTATATCGGTGCTCTGAGCAGTTAATGAAAATTTTCATTTTCTTGTAGTTATATCACTGTAATATCACATCTAAACAGGTACAATACCACTACAGCCCGCGACGTATTGTAGAACATGGTCAGAGATAGTAATCTGATGTAATAGAGGGTGAATGGTTCCTGTCCTTGTGTACTATTGTTTATAACCTGAAGGTAATTATCAGAATACTGTGACAAATTATATTCTCAATCAGTTATGGTCTAGATAGAAATTGAGACTATATTGTTCCCTTTCCCCCATTTTCTGTATGTTATTTGAAACTGTTGCAGTTTGTAATAACTATTGGTGAAACCACCTGATTACACATAGCTTTGCGTTATCTGCGAGTGTAGCTGGAAGAGGAACTGCACAACAAATCGACACACAATATTAAGCTCCCCTCCAGAAAATCACGAGACACACGGAAATGTTTCCACACTGAACATTATCTGATACTGGAAAGCTACCTGGAAGTAGGATGTTACTAAAACTTGTTTAAAAATAAACGGAAGTATATTTATAAGGAGCAAAATTTCAATGACAGTAAATGCACATGTCCAATAATATTATACCATGGCTTAATTTAACAACGCTTCTCAAACAGCATCGTAAAAGGCGGAAACACAGTCCTGTTACCATAAACATTGTTAGTTTGTTCCCAGCACCATTAGAAGGATGTGAATTAGTCGAATTTAATATTATTATTTGTTTCTTAAGCACAAGAAAAAAATGGTTCACATGGCTCTAAGCTCTATGCGGCTTAACATCTGAGGTCATCAGTCCCGTAGATTTAGAACTACGTAAACCTAACTAACCTAAGGACATCACACACACCCACGCCCGAGGCAGGATTCGAACCAGCGACCGTAGCAGCAGCACGGTCACAGTTACACACCTAAAGAAAATTTTTTGTGATTTCTTAAACAGAAATCTACTTAGTGACAATTGAAAGAAGAATGTAACATTACATTCATTGAAGAGAATCCTGTTAATGTTTGATACACAAAAACAAAAAGCAACCACATAGTATTAAAACCACTAAAACATCATTCAGTGTCACAAACAAATTATAAGTTTATATAGCCTCATCCCGTATATTGTCTGTAAAAGACTACTATAATATTAAAGAGCAATGTTACAACAAACTTTTACGGTATAACATCATTGAATAGTTGCAGATTAAAACGAATATGCAGATGCTGAAAAGTTATATCGCTGAACTTTTCATGTGAAAACTCCTAAAGGTTTTTAAATAAAAAACATTATTAACATTCTACATACCAACGAAAGAGACCAGGTTGTTGATACCGTCGCTGTGGAACACTTGACTTTTTTGACTGAACTACAATCTCATCCCTCCTTAAACCTTCGTCACTAACAAACTGAAGTCCTCTAATGTATTCCTTAAGTTTTGGAAACAGATGACAGTCCGATGGGACTAAGCCGGAACTATGAGAGTGAACTTAAGGCCTCGGATTGTTCCAAAGTGTCACAGCGTTCGTGTGTGTTCCGGTATTGTCATGCTGAAGGAGAGGATGCTCACTGAATGGACGAACTTTTCGAGTTCGAAACTCGATTACAGCACATAGTTTCTCACGCACCGACATACTTACGTTACACACCATCATGTTACAAGCTACACTTCGGAGCCTTTTAGCGGCTGAAGGCTGCAAATATGTAGTCGTGAAGAATAAAGCTTTAGAATGTTAAACACGTTTGCTCTATTTAATGAGCTTTAAGAGTTTCCACATAAAAAATTCGGAGGCACTGTGTGTGTGTGTGTGTGTGTGTGTGTGTGTGTGTGTGTGTGTGTGTGTCGTTGTTGTTGTTACGCTTTGTGCGCTAAGTAAGTCAATTTCCTACAACTTAGTTTTCGATTAAGTTAATTCGGAAAATGGTTCAAATGGCTCTGAGCACTGACTTAACTGTTGTGGTCATCATCACTCCCCTACAACTTAGAACTACTTAAACCTAACTTACCTAAGGACATCACACACATCCATGCCCGAGGCAGGATTCGAACCTGCGACCGTAGCGGTCACGCGGTTCCAGACTGTAGCCCCTAGAACCGCAAGGCCACTCCGGCCGGCTGTTAAGTTAATTACTTGATATGATTAGTAGCATTGTTCGTAGTCTCTATGATCATCTGTTGTATGGGCATTAACTTTTTTATCGGTCCTGTGCATATTAGCTACTAACACACATATTTACGTAATTGATGAGCACAAAGCAACTGTATAAAACGGTCCAGAGCAAAATTATAACCACATCTAGTACTACCGCTACCACCACCAATAGTAGTAGGAGTACAAGTAATAGTAATAATAGCATTTTTTGAGGTATCAGTTGTAATATTTAGCGAACTGATAGGTATCGAGGCGAAAAGAAGGCGTGAGCTGAAGAAATAGGTGCTGAAATAGACATTCAACGACTTGTGCGGTGTACCTGCCACAACGTGCATTGTACCACTTACCATCAACAGACTGGTAGTCGTGTACACCTATCCACTGCTACGCACATCTGTCGTCTTTCATATGACACAGTTCTGCATCACGTACATTCCTTGTGAGCTCACAAATACAATGACGTGACGAAAGTCATGGGACACCACCTAATATCGTGTCGGACTTCTCTTTGCTCGGAATAGCGCATTAACTCGACGTAGCTTCGTCTCCATAAGCCATTGGATGTCCCCTTAAGCCATTGGATGTCCCCTGTACAAAGGCTCAATTTTCACACAGTCCAGTTATTTTTCACAATCCAGTCTATCCACAATCACAAATGATAATGATGATGATGATGAAGAAATGATGACAACACGAACACCCAGTCCCCGCGAATTTGAACACGGGACCCGGTGATCCAGAGGCAGCAACGCTAGCCACAAGATCACGAGCTGTGGACTGGCTTATATTTGTGGATAGACTAACATTTAGCAAAACATCTAATAACTCGCTACAGTAAAATTTAGAAACCATGTTATGCCCTTTAGATGAGTATTTTGTAGTGCTGTCGTAGGGTGAACTGACAAACTCCATGGACGGATTCCTCACCAGAAATGGAGCAAAAAAGGTCTCATGAACATGTGCCCGGAAATACATCGTTGACACGATACATGCCGCTGACGAATGATAATTCCTCTGACCACGTTTCGTGTGTTGTTTGTGTGCTGCAGGTCGGGAACAAGCCGATATGGTGTTTACGTACAGCTAATCGGATGAAAACGGTCAAGAGGCATCACGGCTATACCAAAACAGGTACCCTCACGAACACCCACAGCATCGCACAACATCTCAAGCCATTTTTGGGCGTTTATGTTATCATGAGTCCTTTCAGAGAGACGAACTTGCAGGGAGGCGGTGTATTGTACGTACACCAGATTCGGAGGATCGACTTCTACAGGATGTTGAGACGAAGCCCGGTACAAGTACCAAGCATATGGCACGCCAACATGGTGTAAGCCAAAGTACAATAAAGAGTATCCTGCAAGACAACCTATCACCTGCAACGAGTGCAAGGATTATCAGAAGCGGATTTCCCTCTAAGGCAAGGATTCTGCCTATGGATTTTGCACCAGACCATCACAATTTTGGGATTTCTGCCATTAGGTCTCTTTACTGACGAAGCAACCTTTACCAGAACTAGCATCATCTGTCTGCATAATACTGTAGTCATCTGTGGGCTACAGACAGTCTTCGGTGAATGGTTGAGACATCTCATCAGCATCTGTTCAGAATCAATGTGTGGGCGCTACCACATATTTAGACCAGTTATTATTCCACAACACCTCAACGGAGGAAAGTACCGGGACTTCCTGCGCAATGCTCTGCTGGGCTGCTTGAGAATGTGCCTTTGGCAATACGACATGTTATGTGGTTTCTTCATGACAGAACACCATCACACTTACGCATTACTGTTCGCCGACACATTTTCCCCGGATGTTGGATAGCATACGGAGGCCCTGTAGCATGGCCTACTAGATATTATCCTCTGGGGGCATCTGAAAAACATACGCGACGTGTGAACGCGTGCATAGTATCCCATTGGGGTCACCTTGAACATATGTTGTGACGCGGATGCGATGCAGCTCTATACTGTGTTCCGGGACGATCTGTTGTCGTTGCACACACACCGCCCGTTACCGGACACATGATCATAGGACCTTTTTTCCTCCACTTCTAGCCAGGAATTCGTCCCTACAGTTCGTTGGTTTTGTTAATGTTCACCCTGTATATATACAGTGTCTTCCGGTGGAAGCGGGACCGATGACCGTAGCAGTCTGGTTCCTTTAATCCCCCAAACCAACCAACCGGTGGAAGCATCAGAGTTTTGCAATGATATCACTCAACATACTGGGTGGACAAGAAGTACCCGTACATCCAAATATCGGATGCTGATTTATTTTATTTATTTCAACACAATTTCTACTTACGTATTAGGTGTCCAATACATCGGTATTTTCCCAATCGTGCTGTAGACACATTTCGATTTGCCTGCGTATTTTTTAGCATTTTCGGTGTTATAGTGCGGAAAGCATCCTCAACATCATTGTGGATTTCTTCGTTTGTAGCACAACAACTTGCGGACACATGCGCCTTAACGCCTCTTAACGAGTTGTCAGGTGTGGTGACGTCAGGACTTCTTGGTGGCCACTTCAAGAGAACTGGTATTAATGATAAACTACGACCTACCCAACGTACTAAGGCAGACTCATCCAAGAATTGCGCCCCGCGGGAGCAAGGCAGAGTAGTTTAGCGCCCCGTACGTGACCGTGAGTCGCTAGTGTCGGCATAGGAGCGGGAGAGAGAGCGGCGGAGCGAGTGTACCCCGCATCTGCACTGGACTGTCCCGAGGTCAGATCCAACGTAAACAAAAAAACAGAGGATGTGCTGCTCTGTAAAAGCGGTCGATGAGCGATAAAAGAAGCAAACCGTTTACTGTTTAGGCAACAATTTTTGTTCGTGTGGCATAATTACTGCACAATACTTTAGAAAACAATATCTAAAACAAGAATCGAAGAACATCGTAGTATCCAGAATGAGATTTTCTCTCTGCAGCGGAGTGTGCGCTGATATGAAACTTCCTGGCAGATTAAAACTGTGTGCCGGACCGAGACTCGAACTCGGTAGCACATGCCCGTGGAATGCAAATGTCCTGAGTTCGAGTCTCGGTCCGGCACACAGTTTTAATCCGCCAGGAAGTTTCAACAACTAAGTAGTTTCCTACTCACAGGTTGATTCTAGCTTAGAACTGCACATGCACACTCGTCATATGTACAGTAGGCGTCTTCTAAAAGATATATCGATTTCTTAAATGAACTAGTGTCATATTTTAGAGATAATTTTGTGTGAGGGATATAAAGTCTTATTCTTACTGTCAGTAGTTACAAGTAAATATATTTTGTTGTGGGGCTACTTCGTGCTGCACAATTTTGTATCCCGTTTCAGAGTTTAGACATCGAATCTTTTGTTTGCTGATTTGTGCGCAATAATTTTAACTGACGAAATTTGAAAACTTATTAAGAAATAGAATTAACGTTATAAAGACTTTTAATTCTTACAGTCAATATTGTTCAAGAAGATAATAAACATTTTACACGTTTTTCTTTTGCGAGGAAACGATTTTGTCCAGATTTGGTACAATATTCCGGGAGACTGTTAACCTCCAAGAATTAGTCAAAATTTAATCGCTAAGTAGTGAATGATTCTTAGTTTTAGCAAGCTTTAAAAGGGAGAAAAAGTGCTCCCAAATATACGTGGAACCAAACATTGAGAGAACTTTGGCCGCGTGCATGTACAAAACAGGATAGTTCTCTCATGGAAAACAGCTGTAAAAATCATCTAAAATTATATACGTAAGAAAGCGGTCGTTCATGCGGGTGTCGTACTATAGGTCAATCAGCTCTAGTTGAAACACTTGTGAGACGTCCTCTGCCCGAAGGGAAAACGGGCGAACCAATATATCTAAGGCCGGTTGAAGCTCACTTATCTCCAAAAATCTGTTTTCAAACTCTTCTGGTAATTCGAACGCGATTTAATGCAATCCAAATATAAAAATTAACCAAAAAAAAGTTTTCTTTGTTGCTGACAATCTGATATTCGATAATTGGCACATTGCTAAGTAACACATCAGATTATAAAATATAGTTTTATTTATCATCCTTATAAATAATAAATAGTCATAGGATAGGAAACACTTACTTCTCTGCAATGCTGCTTGAAACTTTCTTTCAATTCTTCAAGCCTTGATTGGTGTTCCCCTTACGACAAATTTTCGAACTGATCTTTGTGACAGGTATTAAATTGCGTTTAATAGAGTCTTTTTTTAAAAATACATGAGGTTTCGATGATATACTAAGCATTTGGCATGATTTTGGACAGCAGTACAAACGAAATTAATTTCTCTCTCTGGTTTAAATAGTGCTGACGCGCCACACCTCCTTTTTTTGTATGCCGCTGTTGACTATTCATCTCGATCCACTGTAGCCTTACGCCTGTTGACTGACGGCTTTGTGACGCATGTTTCAATGCTCTTGACCTCTGCGGGAACGGCGGTCTGTCTTCAGTACGAAGCGCGCGTATAGCGGCATGGCCAGGTGCGGCGGGCAGACCGCACTGTCAGCCAAGCGACATGGCTCGGCCACTGCAACAACATACGAATGCGCCAGGGGCGCTGGCCTCGGGCGATCGCGGGCACTAGTGCCCCAGGGGCACAGCTTGGATGAGCCTGTACTAGATGGTCTTCATTTAGGAACTCGCGCACTGCTAGAGCATAGTGAGTAGGCGTTCCGTCTTGCTGTAATCATATGCTTTCTCTGTGGCCCCTTTCCTTGTAAGTATTAAACATGTTTGTAATATCTGTAAATAACCTGAGCCATTCGTCGTCTCTTCAGACTAGTACATCCAAGCAGATATTGTGATGTCATCCCTACCCATATCATTATGTGAGTTGCGTTCCTTTCTAACTAGACAATATAATGAGGATTTTCTTTGGCCCAAACGACAATATTTCTTGCACGCGAGCTGCGATAAATGGCACATTCATCTGAAAATATAGCATTTGCACGGTTTATTACATTTGGAAACTGAGTTAACAAAGCACGGCATGCTAAAACACCCTCATTCCCGTCTGTATCCGATAACTCATTTAAGAACGTTGGTCGAAAAGGTCTAACCATAAGATCTTTGTTCAAGTTATTTCGCACTATTGTCCTCAGAATACTTAGTTCCGAAGCACGTTACGTGTCGTCTTTATAAAAAAGTGTTCAACCTAAGCAGAGACTCCAGCACATATTTCTTCTCTTGTCATCTTCCTTCTACTCCGTAGTTTGCCTTTAGCATAGCCAAAAGTAAAACCACGTCTTTCCCTATCCAAAAGTGTTACCTTTCATTGTGGAGATTTATTAAGTTCTTCCTGGAATGCTCCCATAATATATCTCATTGTGTGCCCCATGTTTTCGTTAGTGTACCCACACATTTGTCTCTACTCGTTCTTCAGTAGTGTAACTATAACCACTCATATCTGCCATGGCTACAAATTACAGCTTGACTGTGACTGTGACGGTGACGATGAAAACATGTAAACATGAATTCCAACAATTGATTCCAACAACTGAAAAGCAGTAACATAGCTACCAACCTGCCCAATAACATTTGATTCGAAACGGGGAGTATGGGTGTACAGAGACTTCTCGCCTACCCTGTAGTAATGTAGTGGTGACTTGACAGGAGTTTATCTATTGTGGTGTGGTATTTCCTATACATATGTCTGGCTGGAAATCGGTGTAACTGCAGTGCATATAAACTTTGCTTTGGCGTCATTATTTCCACCAACCTATTCGTTTGTAACTCACACACTGTCACGTCACTTACACCAGTAACGAAACGGTGACTTAGCATCCATTAATAATTCGAAAACCTGCGGCATTGTGATTGGCCGAGAGCAAACCACGTTGACATAACATCGAAAACATTGAGAAGTAATTCACGTAATTTAATAAAATACGTACATTGTGGAACATAGCCGGCCGGAGTGGCCGAGCGGTTAAAGGCGCTACAGTCTGGAACCGCACGACCGCTACGGTCGCAGGTTCGAATCCTGCCTCGGGCATGGATGTGTGTGATGTCCTTAGGTTAGTTAGGTTTAAGTAGTTCTAAGTTCTAGGGGACTTATGACCACAGCAGTTGAGTCCCATAGTGCTCAGAGCCATTTGAACCATTTTTTTGTGGAAAATATGGAGAAATGTGATCAAATACAAAAGGTGCAAAATACGTAAAATATGGACGAATGAGGGTAGTTACATATCTGCCTGGGTGTTGTCTCTACTTGTGTCTTGACCGACGAAAAATTTAATCGCTATTTAGAAGCAGATCTCAAGTGACATGGCTTAACGTAATTTGTTATTAACAGACAGACACAACCTGATTCTCTCGGTAGGCTTCGCAATTTCAGAGTGAACCCTACCCACCCAAGTGTCCCAGTAATAAAAGACGGAGATGGGATGGGGGTGTTCCAACCTCATTGGCCCAGGCAGTGGGAGGGGAGGGATGGAGGAAAGGGAGAGGTCCGGAAGTGTTTGAGGGTCCACTGAGTGATCTTGGTCAATACCAGTGGTTCCCTGGAAGGAGGGAAAAGGAGGTGACCTTCATTATAAATCGACCACGTCTGTAACCAGACATTGGATGTTCTTATCAGTGACTTTGAGATGAGAAATCAGTTATAATTGGATCGCAGGTTGAACTCTCACTGATACCCTACTCCCTGTTTCATGGTCTACTCCCCTACTGCTTCCTTTTGATGTCCATCAATTCTTATAACTTTAGTCTGGTTACATTACAGGTTCCAAACCACCATTCGCTACCTGTATTTTATCCATGATACCTTGTCAATAGCTTTCTCAATATCTATAAATGCTATCACGGTGAGTTTTCCTTTCCTTAACCTATGTTCTGTAAAGAACTATAGAGTGAATGCTGCCTCTTGTATTCTTCATTTCTCCAGAACCCAAACTGATCTCACACAAGGTGACCTTCTAACAGCTGTTCCATTCTTCTACAACTAAATATAAGTATTTAGCAACGATGACTAATTAAACTAATCGCTCGATAATTCTCACTCCTATCAGCACATGCTTTTTTGAAAATCATGTACTATATTTGTCTTGAAGTATGCCCTTACCTCACTTGTCTCATATATCTAGATATTAATTGGAGTAGATTAGTCGGGGCTAACAAACCAAGGGATTTCAATAACTCTGAGGGGCCTCAGTTCGACTTAGATATTTCTGAGCTATGTCAGATTCTTGTCGCCATATGGAATCTCCCATCTCACCTGCATTTACTTCCGCTTCCCGCTGTGAGGCACTTGTATATAGTTCTTTCATCTTCGAGTTTTCCTTTCTTTTCTTAGTACTAACTTGGCTTCTAAGCTCTTGATATTTACATGGCCGCTTCTCTTCTCTGCAAGTATCTCATTGATTTTCCTGGAGGGGGCATCGATCTTATCCTGATCATGAATACTTCTACACTTCACCCATTTCTGCTCAGCTACACTGGTGTCCAAAATTCCATAAAAAATGGAAATTTTTCAAGGTTGATTTTATTTTGCCACAAAACAGTACAAACAGGTGATGGTAAAGTAGAAATAATCTAAAGAATTCAGAGCGTAAACAACTGCAATATACATAACGGTAGACAAAAGTGTTGTTCGTTTTTTTCAACTGAACGGGTTTGCACACACATTCCGACAACTGGTTAATGCGCTCCTTACGGGGTGTGACCACCTCTGGCAGCAATACAAGCCTGACAGCGACGGGGTATGGCGTGAATGATGTCATCAGTCTCATGTTGAGGCAATAACGCCCATTCTCCTGTACAGCTCCTCGCAGTCTTGGAGAGTGGTTGGCGGATGCTGACGTGATGCAAGCCGTCCCCCTAGTGAATCCCTGACATGCTGTATGGGATTCAAATCGGGAGAGCGAACAAGCCACGCCACGCGTGCACAATCTCCCGTTTCCAAGAAAACATCAACCACCCGTGCTCTATGAGGTCGAGCATTATCGTCCGTCAATACAAAGTCTGCATCCACAGCACCTTGCAACACCCGTAAATGAGGTCCCAAAATATGGTCACGATACCTGACAGCAGTTAAACCTTGCCGATTCACCCGTACAATTTCATGAAGAGGGGTTCGAGTGGTATATATAATTCCTGCCCACACCATTGGGGAACCTCTTCGATACTGATCTCTTTCCACAATGTTTGGGTCCCGAAAATGTTTGGCTCCCGAAATCATATTCAACGTTCCCTTCAGATGTGAATCCATCGAGCATCACTCTCCAATCACTCTCCATACTAAATCGTGATTCATATGTGGAAACAACATTGATCCACTGTTCGACCGTCCAGGTGGCATGTGGATGACTCCACCCTAGAGGTTCCCTTCTGTGAAGACGCGTCGGAGGTTGACATACAGCAGGTCTCTGACTATAAAGGCCTCTCTGTTGAAGCCTTCTTCACACCGTTTGTCTCGATACAACACTTACAGTGGGTGCTGCGAGCTCACATGCCAGTTGCCATGCAGTACTAAGGCGGAACTGACGTGCCCTTGTAGCTAAATAACGGTCCTGTCTTCTGAAGTCACACTTGATCTGCCCTGCCATGGTCTTCGCGATACAGCTTCGGTCTCTATGAACTGTCGCCACGTCAGAGAAACAACAGAGCGATTCACATTAAGCCATCGAGCCACATCAGTTTACGACTGTCCTGCTTCCTTTCTTTCAATGGTCCTCCACCGCTGAGAATCTGGTAGGCATCTTCTCTGGACCGAACAGCGCGACCGCTACGGTCGCAGGTTCGAATCCTGCCTCGGGCATGGATGTGTGTGATGTCCTTAGGTTAGTTAGGTTTAAGTAGTTCTAAGTCTAGGGGACTGATGACCTCAGATGTTAAGTCCCATAGTGCTCAGAGCCATATGAATCATTTTTCTCTGTGCCATACAGCACCGCCTGTGACTATGTACACAGTGATTATGGATTTTGGGCTACCCGGCCAATATTACCTTGTTTCATAGGTGCCCTGATGACATCGTTGGCATGGTTGCACGTTGACCGTAATGCTATCTTCCGTACAGAGGAAATTCATACGGACATCTGGTTGACAGTTTGTATGATTATATCGTGAATTAGATACAGGACTGGGAAATAGCGGTTTGTTGCTTTAATTTTGGACACTTGTGTATTTCGCACTTTCTGTCAGTCTACACGTCTGTATTTAATTTGGTCTACATCATTTGTCGTATTTTGATATTTTCTCTTTTCATTACCTAAACTGAATATCTCATGTATTATCCAACGATTTCTATTTCTTTTTGTCTTTTTGCCTGCCTGATCCTCTACTGCCTTCAGTATATCATATTTCGAAGTTACCTATTAATCTTCTGTTTTACTTGTGTACGCTTTTTGAGTCAATTGTTTCATGATGCTCCATGTGAAGCTTTCAGTAACCCTTGTTTCTTTCATTATAACCAGATCCCATCCAGATCCCATTGCAGCACCACTGGTGGCTCGGTAGCCTCAAATGATTAGAACTTAATGGCCAGATCGGATCGGTTTGTTGATACCTAACCACCAGAGGGCGATTACACGACCTCACATTTGTATACGGCTCATCTATACAACAGCACCAGCACTTTGGTCATGCACCGTTGAGCCATTACAGAAGCATCGGTCTATCATGAGGCACATTAATAATGTTGAATAACAGAAACTAATGACTGAGTAAATGAAATAAAGAAGGTATGAAGTTGTTATCTCTTAGGGAAATGACGTAGCCTAGAACTACTGAACTAATGTTCCCTATCAGTTTACTGAAATGAGACACAAAGTTTCTCTGAATGATGGGCTCACACGGATTGTTATTTCAACACAGTAAGAAAACAAGACATCAAATGATTGACTTAGCGGAGCAAGCAGACCAGTTGCAAGTAGTAACGAAATGTAAACCAAAGGCATCGAGACGTGCACCAGAGCACTCAAACGAAACTGAATTCCCATAGTTTAACCAAGAATTAACACAATAACAACTTCACCTTAGTGAAGTTCGGTCACTAATAGCTATACCAGCACCCAGAGTACAAAAGTGGTTCTAAGTCCCGAATTAGTACACACCAAAATATTCTTGAGTCCCGCATAGGTCCACGTAGAAATTATTCTAACTCACAACTAATACTTCAGCCCATGTGGGCAGCCAAATAACTATTCCATCTAATATCACAATTTGCTGTCATGGCTCGGGCTTACCTCGCTGGCACAGCCACAACTTGACAACTTTCCAGCCACATTTCACTCAACAAAACACTTCGCTTCTTGAATAGTACTTCGTACCGGTCAAACTACACTTATTTTCACAAGAGTAACAACTTATTTTATGTGTGGGCAAAACCAGTTGAAGGATTGTCTTCTTTGACTTACTGTCTTTATCACATTCATGAATTATTTCTTAAGACATTTTATGTGAATGAATCTGTTATATTATTCGTAACTATCCCATTACTTCTTGTTGGTTCTACCATGAAATGGGACCTGAGAGACATTATCTGACACACGTAACTCTGTTTTTTGAGCAAGTTAGATGAGCCAGAGCCGGACTGGACCCAGACACTGTGGATCTAGTACACAGTCATTCTCACTGTTCATATGAGGCATTTTCTCCGCACGTGTCTGGATAAACACAGGGGTTGTTCACTTTTCAGCCTTGGAAACTCATACGGTTGAAATAGTCAAAGGTCAGAATGTGCATACGACTCTCACTTGTGTCTTAAGTGAAATTACAGTTGTAGTAGTAGCCCAGAGTATGCAACACTATACCGCCATTTCCACACTGAAAGTCGAGATATCGTGTGAACGGAGCCATCATTCCTGATGTGAACAACGTACTATAAAATGTCAACTATAAAACGTAGCCAACGTATCATCATCAGTAATATGACATTCACTGCTGGATGAAGGCCTGCGCTAGACATTTTCATTTCTTGTGGACTGAAACTATACGCAACCAAGTCGCTTTTGCATGTTGTGGACTAGCCTCCGTCCCCTTCGTGTAAGTAATCTTTGATTATCTCTTGGACATCTGCGAAGAATTTTCGTAGTAAATTTGAATGCATATCCCGACCACCTCCACTTCACTTTCATTATCGCCATAATTACGGCTTCCTCTCCAGTCCATTGTCCGTTTTCCTATCTCTTCTACCAGGTCGCAAGATACACCTCTCCATTTTAGCTGGGTCTTTTGTTTTGTGACCCATATCAAGTTCGGTTACTAAAACTCTGTTTATTTTACCGAAAGCACTCCAAGAAATTTTTACGATTACGACTGTTTATTTTTCTCTCCATCTAGTCATTATCTTCAACTGCCCCAAATACAAGATTTACAACAGGTTCTATAGTTTCATTGTCAATTTGCTCTATTTTCATTTCAACATGTTAGTAATACATATTTCTACATATTTTTGTCCTATTAAACAAATTTTCCCGCCTGCTCTCCAATCTGCTGTGTTAAGTTCTTACTTGTTGCTGACGTTTATCTGCACTAGATAGGGTCACTCCAAAGTAATAATTGAAACTGAAATGATCCACGTATGTTCCTGTAACACACGTTCCTTTTACATTTTCCCAGTCAGAATTTCAGAAAACGTCCTGCTACGAATAGTTTTAGTGTTATGCAATCTCCTTTCCTCAATATTCGTTCAGTTTTGAGTTACTGATTATGCTGACGAAATCTGATTGGACTGCGTGTTGACATATGTGTTCTTAATTATACCAAGAAAGGATGGGTCGGCCCTCTTCCTCAAGCACTGTCAGCAAAAAATTTGATGAAACTAGGTGGAAGATTTTCTAAACATCTACAGGTACCAGACCAAGTGGTAACTTGTACGTATTTCTCCATTCTACGGTTCCCTACATGACTTCAATAGTGCGCGTATAATAGTTTGTAGGAGGTGGGGGGAGGGGGACAAGTCAGGGGTATGGACTATTTTTAGTATTTTGGAAGGCAAACTGTGAAACGGAGCGAGGTGGCGCAGTAGTTACCACACTGGACTCGCATTCGGGAGGACGACAGTTCAAACCCGCGTCAGGCCATTCTAATTTACGTTTTCCGTGGTTTCAGTAAATCGCTTCAAGCAAGCGCGGGGAGGGTTCCTTTGAAAGGAAACTGCTGATTTCCTTCCCCATCCATCCCTAATCCAAGCTTGTTCAAAATGGTTCAAATGGCTCTAGGCACTGTGGGGCTTAACATCTGAGGTCACCAGTCCCCTAGACTTAGAACTGCTTAAAACTAATTATCCTAAGGACATCACACACATCCATGACCGAGGCAGGATTCGAACCTGCTACCGTAGCAGCCGCGCGGTTCCGGACTGCAGCGCCTAGAACCGCTCGGCCATTACGGCCAGCTTCCGAGCTTGTGTTCCGTCTATAATGACATCGTTGTCCACGGGACGTTTAACATTAATCTCCATCTCTTCCTACTAATGGGACTTACAAGTAGCTATAAAAAAGTTCCAGGTCCGACCCTGTTAAAAAGTGCATAATATCGACTTCTAAATTATTTTCTTGAAAGAAAAACACCTGACTACAATATACATTTTTCCTTTCTCTGAAAGCTAGAGCTATCTATTCTACTTCTGAGGAGAGCGTGTTTCTTTACGTGTTGTCTTTTCCATGTAATTATCCGCAATTTTACTGAATATGTATGATAAGCTATATTATCTAGAGCCGTGGAAAGACACGAAGAAGAATGTCGAATATAGTACGCCTGATGGCGTAGAATGAAAAATTGAACTTACTGGACTCACCTGGGCTCCAGCCAAGGCTTTCGAAACCGAACGTCATCAGGGTAAGATTTGTTCAGTCTGCGTAGACAATAAAGTTGAGAGATGAAGTAAGTGCACGGCCAGCAGTACTCTTCACGCGCGCGAATTGACAGCGCAGTGGTTATGGTGAATGCGAGAACAAAGAAACCTGTCAGCGCCCCGCTTTTCATACGAATGCAGCACGAGTTTCCCGCACACTCTGCGCATCGAAAAAAGGACCTACATCGTGGTAATTTTCGGGCCGCGCTGCGAACATACTGTTAGCCTGTGATCACAGAATGGGTGCTAAAAACAGAGGCGAAAATGCGAGCGACCTCCTCTGCGAGCGCCCGAACAATCACGGCGCCATCTGGCGGCTCACCTTCGGCCGGGCAATTACAACGCGCCGAGCGCACTGCGCACTGCGGCCCCGCGAGATTTCACTCATTTCCCGATGGAAAACAAACAACCTCGCCCTTCCCCCCAAGCTAACGATACGGTCCGGCAAAAAATTTCCCATCGCAGCGTCAGATCGCACTCGGTTGGAAAACAAGAGACGCGTACGGGGAAGGTGAACTGTGGAGCGAATTGTACAATAATTCTTTAGAACTGCCCGTGCTTTCTCTGCAAACGGCAGACAAAGATACTCCATACGCTTTTATCAATATTATTGAGATACGTCACGTTATACGCTACGGAATTTCGTAAATACTATTCCACCATCTTTTACAAACACAAAAGATACCAATTTCCAACCGGTTCGCTCCACCTTCAATTGTAGACTCTTCATAAATTTCATTCAATTTCCGACGTAAATGAAGAGACTCAGCCGTTTGTAACAATGATTTTTCACAGCAACTGCGGGAGAAATGTATTGTACACAAAGATGTCGACATAATAGGAAAAAACCGGACATGTAATTGGTGCTACATGTGTCACCCAAAACGAACGCTGCTGTGGTCCGTTTTTCTCCGCAGTCTGTTTTAAAACTGAGATATTGCTCGCCCTCAAGTGGCATTAAACTCCAAGCAGAGAAAATGAATATCAGTCTCGGCGATAAACAAGCACTAAAGGTGACTGCAAGCACATTCTAAGCAGAAATCTCGAGTAATTTAATTTGTACCTGGACACAAGAAAGAAACGATTAACTTGTCGTTGATGCAGTTTAGAGTAAGGGAAAATTTTTTTAAGGGCAGTGGTCGCCTTTCACTGTAAAATCATTCATTTATAAAAGCTATAATTGCAATATCCGACGTGTAGTCATTATCAAGTGGAACACTTTGAAATTGTACTTCAGCGCATTTCAAAACCCTTAAAAATGTCTGTCTTACATATGTGCCATCTGATCGCCGCTATGTTGCGTGATGGCGATGCATATGCATGTAAGATAATTTTAAGGATTTGACGAGTGCTGAAGCTCAGTTTCTAAATACTCCACTTGATAATGACTACATGTCCAACATCACAGTACGGTACCGTACCGGTTTTTATAAATAAATTATTTTATAATCAAAGGCAACCATGATGTCCTTTAGAAAAAGGAGAAAGGAACTTACAGGTGAGTTTCCGTCAACGAATAGTATACTGTATTAGATACAGGACATTATCTTGGACTGGGGATGATAGTGTAGGATTCGGCAATGCTCTGGATGGCCGTATTGGGATACGAGTTATCGTTATCCCTAATGCGGATCTAGTGTGATAACCGTTTCGCCACGCTGCTTGGTGCCTAAAAATGGGCCTTATATGTTAACCGCGAACCATTTGGACAATAAATGAATTTACAGTCTTTGCCCACCATAAAAATGACGACTTTCGTACTTACAAGATATGCTTTAGACGGTTTCGCATCATTTCGGTACTTCGTTTCTAGATGAAGCAATGTTTACCACGTCAGTATTTCAGTAGTAGGACCCTCTTCATCGCACAGCGTTTCTTTCTTTCTGACCAGATAATAGTCAAACACGAGAACAAACAAAAAACAGAAACAAAAGGTAGTTTAAAAGTGAAGGAATTTGTTTCAGAAAGTTGCAAAGCTTTTTGCTAGACTTACAATAAATTTATCACAGTTTATCTCTTCTTGTATATTAATAAAATTAAAAATAATATAATTTTCAGTATGTACCTCTGTTTAAATAACTTTTTCATTACATTCAAACTGTGTAAAATGTAAAAACAAGCCGGCCGCGGTGGCCGTGCGGTTCAAGGCGCTTCAGTCCGGAACCGCGAGACTGCTACGGTCACAGGCTCGAATCTTGCCTCGGACATAGATGTGTGTGATGTCGTTAGGATAGTTAGGTTTAAGTAGTTCTCGTTCTAGGGGACTGATGACCTCAGATGTTAAGTCCCATAGTGCTCAGAGCCATTTGAACCATTTGAAAAATAAAAACCATTACAGTGAAATTCAATGACACATTTACTGACCGTCAGAAACGTTTCTTTGAGTATCTCGAAAAGTTGTAGGGTTCCATGTGGGGAAATGTTCACCTGAACACACCGCATATTCAAGAGAGTAACTAGTGCAATGAGACTTTTATATTTCTTTCGGTGGTGTGTACTCCAAAAGAAATTTTTCTTTGTGTCGAACTCAAGAATGGTCAATATTTCTCATAAAAGTGGCAAGTCACAGTTAACAGTGTCTCATATTGGTTTTGTTCCAGAAAATGTGGACGGCAAGTAAACATAAATACTTATTACCTTTTCACAACACCTTACGTGTTCAATATTTCCTTACATAAGGCAGTACATAGGAGAAATATTCTTCCTTCTTACTCAACCATACAGTTTTCTGGAAGTTTGCACTGTGGTTCCTCCTAAAAGTATCGGGGCAGTAAACTCCTTTTCCAACAGACTTCAAAATTAGAGACAGACTTGTACCGCAGTTATCAAATTAGACATTGGAATCGACATCTGATGGAGGTATAACGAAAGGGTGACCATGGGCCCGTAGACAACAACAGCATTAGCGATGGAGCACAAGCTCACATTGGACAAGAGTGAGGATGGATATATGGCATGTCATTATCAAAGGGGCCATCCCGCTATTCACAATAATCTGTTTACGGTAACCGCTGGCGATATGAACACCGCTTCTCCTGAATGCGAGTCCATTGCCTGCACCACATAACTCGACTCACCCACTGAGAAATCTTAACAAAGCCTGACAGTGACATTTCCACCTGTTTCTGAATCCTCTTAGTGATCGAGTTTTTACAGTGCAAGAAAATAGTACGACCAAGCCTTACCGACAGTCCCTAAACATAGAAGGAGCAAGTTTCTACACCTCTTCTTAGAACATTGACTATGGCAATTAGAAAGGGACAGATTGTAACAGCATACCACATGAAGCTCTCTCTTGCATGAAATACACAAAGTAGCTTCCATTTATGTTGAGTCCACCACAGAGAATCCTATCTGCGTTCATGTGTCTCTGGAGTATTTCGTATGGAGTCACAGCTCAACGGGCCAACGACTATTTACATCTGTATGGAGGTTCCATACATAGCAGATTTCAAATGGTCTCACATAATGTGTGTACCTGGACGATAGGAATAATGAAACTGCTCAATACATAGAAAGTTGTGATACTCATTCCTAAAATAGATGTCTCTGTTTTGATACTCTGAGGTCTAAGGTCTTAATAAGATAAAAAAAAACTAAAGAAGCAGTTAGCTGAATTGTTAACGCACATCTACTTCTATATTTATATACGTACTCCTAAAGACACCGTGCGGTGCATCACTGGGGTACTTTGTTCCATTACTGATCATTTCCTTTCCTGTTCCACTCGCAAATAGGGCGTTGGAAAAACGACTGTCTGCAAGGCTTCCCAAGAGCCAAAATTTTTTGTATCTTATCTTCGTGGCCCTTACGAAACATGTAAGCTGGTGACAGTAGAATCGTTCTGCAGTCCACTTAAATGCCGGTTCTCTGAATTTTCTCTCTACTGACCCTCGAAAACAGTGTCGTACTCCCTCCATGGATACCCATTTCGATGTCTTCCTACAATTCGACCTTGTGTGAATCCCAAACAGTAGAGTAATATTCAAGAACAGGTCACAGTAGCGTCCCATATGCTGTCTCCTTTACAGATAAACCACACTTTCCCAAAATTCTCCCGTTAAACAGAAGTCGGCCACAAACCTTACATTCTCGTTTCATTTCATACCGCTTTGTATGTGGCTGGTCCCGGCGGAGGTTCGAGTCCTCCCTCGGGCATGTGTGTGTTTGTTTGTCCTTAGGATAATTTAGATTAAGTAGTGTGTAAGCTTAGGGACTGATGACCTTAGCAATTACGTCCCATAAGATTTCACACACATTTGAACATTTTTTCGCTTTGTAATCTTTTTAGCCCAGATATTTAAACGACGTGAGTGTAAGAAGTAGGACACCACTAATGCTGTAACCTAACATAACGGATTTGTTTTTCCCTCTCACTTATTTCGGGACTACCGGGAGCCGATGGCAACATCCCCACCTACAGCGCTTCAGTCCGGAACCGCGCGGCTGCTACGGTCGCAGGTTCGAATCCTGCCTCGGGCATGGATGTGTGTGATGTCCTTAGGTTGGTTAGGTTTAAGTAGTTCTAAGTTCTATGGATCTGATGACCTCAGATGTTAAGTCCAGTAGTGCTCAGAGCCATTTGAACCATTTGAACCACCTACAGCGGTGTCTGAGGCTTAGCCCCCCATGGTCGATTCCACCGCCGGCTTCCGCGTATGGGAGAGAGCGCCGTAAATACGCCGATGTGTATGGTTTTTCGTTTTTCTTCACCCCTCTTCTAAGCCCCTCTCGGCTTCTACGCAAGACAGATGTAGGCCTACCGCATGTTAACGTGATGCTCCCCTAAGCTCTCCTTGTTAACCAGTCTGGGCTTTGGCACAATCAAGCGTGTCCTTGGGCACCTCGGATACGGGTACCCGGGCCCTTTTGGGTTCTTCGCTCTTTATTTTCATTACGACTTCTGTTTTCTACGTAGGTGACATATGTTGACAACAATTTCATAATAGTAGTATAAAATGGGAAAATAGCCGAAAAAATTAGAAGAAGTGGACAAAGCTCTGAATTAAGGCTATGGAGGTCCTGGGCTCAATCCTGTACAATGACGGTGAGTTCTCCTCGTCCCAGTTCCTCTAGCACTGTCCATATTCTGCCATCATAATGTACTGAGGACCTTTCCAGCGTACTACCTGCAGTCAGGCTAAGCACCTTTCAATACTTTTAGATACAGAAAATTAAATTTTAAATAAAACATGAGTTCCTTTAAGCTGCTTGCTATGTCTGTTATCCAGAGCTCTTATTCCCTGGTTCTCGGAAGCAAACCTTCCCGTTTCAGAGAGATAGAATCTAGTTTCAATGTGGGAGTTGTATTTTATGCTTAAAATACAATTATTGTAACCTAAGAAATCTAAGGAAAATATTTTTAATATGAATGTTTAAGTAAATGAAAGAGGAAGTAGAAACAAGTAACATCTTTCCAGTATTTTTTCGCAATCGTGTCCAAGCCTGCAGACAGGGTTCTTTTCCGGCACACGGAAAGCGGATTTTAGTAAAAAGACAGGCATGTGCAGATGAATATGTGCTTTATCTTGCCATGTATGTTATTTGAGGTTCTACGCGTAGCACTTTTGGGCGCGTCCCGCGACTGTACCTGAAAAGGTTCCTCTCCGTGCAAGGCGTTTGCTGCAGCTAGACAGATATACCATGTCCCGGAAGTCCTCAAGCAACGTCTTCTTCGTGTTGGGGATCTTCCACTATTACGTCAGTTCCTCAAGTGTTTCATCTTCTGATTCATCTTCCCACGCTATTGCTCAAGTAGCTGTGACCTGCTTGTGCCTCGGTTTCTTCTGTGGCTGCTGCTCTTCTTCCTCCTCGCACATTTATAATTCCTTCAAGGATATTTTAATTGTTATTTCGATCATCTGCCATTTCTCTAAAACCAAAAAACACGAATTGCTAGATTTTCGGATTATTCTATTCTGATACGAGTCTGTCGGGTATGATTCGTGTCCAGTCAAAAAGGGTATCATTCCCCTTCAAAAACTCAATGAATATTGAGCTAAGGCACTGTTTGACGTCTGTGAGGAGACTGGAAACTTGTTTTCCTGTTGATGATATTGCTTCACATTAACGCCAACATTCTTCCACGAGTGTGATTCAATTTCTTCTGTAGTTGTCATGTATTGTCCTTTGATTTCCTCCAACTCTTGGACGCACCTCTCCTGCAATCAGCGCTCTACGTCCTTCTTTCGAACTTGAACACATATTTTCCAGATTAATCAGGAAGGTCCAGCCAATGTAGTTCCAGACACTAGTCCCGAAGCGTTCAGTTGCCTGTCTTCTTTCTTTTCTTCTTTCGAATTTTTCCATTCCTGTTACTGCATCGCCCTTGTTAACTGGGTTGAGGTATTGTTTATCCTGACACCACCACTCCCCCTGGACGGACCTTGCGTACTTCATCTTTCAGCATCAAGAGTAGATCTCTATTCAAGTGCGAGAACGTTTTTCTAAATGTCTGCATATCTACTGAGACATGTGGTTGATCCTAGAAGAAAACAAATTTTTCGCTCCGACGAAGTGGTTCTGGTACTGAACACCATTGACAGAAAACTACAATGAGCCCCACGCACTTTTTAAGCTCTTAGTACATGAACGAATTTCTACTAGAATGACAAAAATAAAAAAGTGCTATCGCTGTAGAGGAAACCGAAACACTCACGAGATGCCAGCACATGTCACAAGCATTGATAGCTTCGTGTGAAGTTTTCACCTATCGGCACTATCAGAAACAATTAATCTTCCATTTATTAGCGTCGCTTAGCAATGCTGCAAATTCGCTATACTTGTAACACCGAAAATGCAGGATGCATGGCACTTGCTACCGATATATGACTTTTTTTCTGAATTGTATATAAATGTTTGTATTTTAAAAGCTTTCTTTTAATAACTAAGGACATTGGTTCACTGCATGTGTAAATGTAGGTAGAAGTCTGTTGACATTTCATTGTATTTTGCTGTGTTTTGTTGTGAAACTTATAAGCTCTGGAAAAAATCCAAAGAAGTTGTTAATTTCATCGACTAGCAACGATAATAGCAGTGCTTGTACGATGTAAAATCTGTGGGTAGGTAGTTGTTGAGCGGAGAGCGCGGGGAGGGAGAGAGAGAGAGAGAGAGAGAGAGAGAGATGGGTTCCAGCGCTTGTAGTGCGCAGAAGTGTGGTGTTAACGCTCTCGCAGTAGGGAGTACCATTTTCGGCGGCATCATGTAAGCGCGCCGGCCAGATGTCTAGTTGTAGGAGTACGGGCAGTGGACGGGCAGAAGAGGCTGTATTAATTACGACTGCCCGTTCCTGTTATTAGCCATGGCTCCGCAAGATGCTACCGTCTTCAACAACAGCAGCAGTTCCAGCAACACAGTTTCGTCGTCGGCTCCGAGTTTCGTCGTATGCACAGCACTGAAGTAAGACTGTTCTTAGGTAGAATGTATTAACGGCTAATCCAGCAGCACAACTGAATGTGATTTGATTGATAAAATTTATTTCAATAATTATCAGTTAAACTCAGGCGATTGTGTCCTCATTGTCCCCAGACATTGTTACCAAGCGGGATCCCTTGTTCCTTTTTTTTTCCTTACATGCTAACTGAGTGTCATAAGAAACAAACTGAATATTTACAGCCAGTTTATTTATGAATATTTTCACTTTTAAGAATTTTAGCCTCAGTCTACTTTCAATTAACTGTTGTCCAACTGAGGTTTCAGTATATGACTAAAGTAAAGCAATTTCATTTTTCAAGTTTGTGAATCAATCACTGGAAAAAAACCAAATCTAAAGCAATGTACAAATTATGAGTGTGGAAGTTTTATTTATTTTACATAGAGCTTGGAGCACATGGCTGCTTGGTTTGGCTCATATTCTAGTGTTTAATTTTGTTCATGTCAATAAGAAAAGCTCAGTGGTTCAGACAATAATATTAAATCCAATTTGCAAAATAAGTAACGGCAAATTAAAAAGTGCTGGTTTTTTTTCTAAATTTCATTGATGACGTTATGCTGAGCTCACTGATAGTCATTGTTCACGTAACGAAGTTCAACACTAACACACAGTTTAATTACCTATTTTCAAATCATTACTCGACTGCCTTTTTCAAAATTTAATGCCAAACATAACGTAAGAGTGACTTCTCAGTTTTCTTTATCATTACATACTCATTTAAAATTAGTGTCAAAAAACCCTTAGTTGCCAGGTCAGTGTTTAATAAAACATGCTTTTCTTTCCCATTATCTTGTACAGGATTCTGGATGTAAATTGCCCTAGTGGGCTGGCGACCATTAATTATTAAATATTAGTGTAACTTTTGGATTCATGATCAGTGGTTCCTCTTTTCTGTCCAGTGTTGTTCGTGAGTGAATGCACGAAATAACTTTCATTTACCAAATTATAGCCCTGTTCTGTTTAATTACTTTTTAGTTTTAGTAGACTTTCCATCAGAGGTGTCGGTTGTACACTTTCCTCCTACTTATCGGTATCATTTCTTCGGGAAAGATAGCCTTATCCAATAGGAAAAAATCCATTAGTTATACACGCGATCCACCGTCATATTTTATATCGCAAGCGGGATAGGCCGATTAGTAAGAGGGAAGGGGGAGGCTACACACTCGGCACTAAGGTGCGAAGTTGATACTCAGAGATATTTGCTGTTTTCCAGACATATAAACTAGGATAATTTCTCAGCATATGTTTCCGAATACTGTCTTTGGATTGCTGTCTACGCTATCCGAGATTATACAGATAAATTCGGTTCTGTTTTGAATTAGTACTAGTTTGTAAGGTGCATCTATAACAGGAAACCAAAATTTCAGCTTCACTGGGGTATAGAAGCCGAAATTCTCATCATTATCTACTTATCACTGTAGTTCTTCTTTCGTAACCTCACCGTCATTTGGTAAACCAATTACTCTACCCGATATAAATATCTTGGTGGACTAACCGTACTTCTGAAGTACATCCTATTTGCAAATGACATAGAAGAACTTCAAGTAGACTAAAAATGAACATTGATAAAACCAAGATGATGATCAATGAATGGACACCTGAGGCAGGAATATCAGTTGGAAGTACACAACTCCAAAGAGTCACAAAATATATGTATCTGGGTCAACTGATAAACATAAAACGAGAAATATTACGACGTATTAAGTTGGACTGGCCCCCTTTCTAACTCCGACTTTTACTGTTGCACATGGATTAAGAAGAAACGTAAACTGATTGTAATCGACCCTGCAAGTGGAGTAGAAAAGAGTTTGGCACCTGCAATAATTTAATTTGACAGAAATTAATTTGATAAAGGAAAGTTTCATTAACGTGGTGAGAAATGAAAGGGTTGCTCTACCGATCTACAGAATGAAAGTTCTGTCCAAAATAACAATTTGATTTATTATGACTAAACTCAAAATAATAAACAAAACACATGAAACATTTACAATACGTCAAATTGGATACCCAAATAAATATTGTGAAGGTGAAGTTGTCCATAAACTAGCTTGTGACATTTATGACCAAGAGGTATGTGGAGCCAACCCAACATTAATTGCTGCTACAGTAGGGAGAACTCAGACAATGAACACCCAAGACAGAACAAAGTTAGAAAAGACGAACAGGCGCGCTCTGCTGAGCTCTGATTATCACCTAGCAAAATTCCCTAATCTGCCGGTGCTGTGGACATACATTACCAAGCTGTCTCCTTAACTGCAAGGACATGATGTGACATACAGGAGGCGATGGCTGGTTGCTTCGATGTCCCGTCGTGGTGATGATAATGTCGCGAGTATAGCCCGAAACAAATTATCCTGGTCTGGTTGTTCCAGAGTAAAGACTTCCTAGCAACACAAATGCGCCTCTGAGGGAGATGAAGAAGGCTCGCTACACAATCACTGACGGTACAGTGAGTGATTTTAACAAGCGAAGTCACACAGTAACTCCGATACAGTCAACTTCAGCCAAAACTGCTCAAGACAGACAACATAGGCTGCTTGTACACAGAACGCTCAATTGCCAACTGTAGTCGCAAAGTTACGTTGAAGTCGAAACTTCAGCAACTTCGTCAAACAGTTACTATTAAATGAAAGTATATTAGACAGCCAACGGAAGGCAGGCTGTCCAGAGCTGCGAAAGCTCAGTCTTCTAACCTACTCCGACCAAAAGGCGAGAGCCTACACTCTCAAAGGCACCCGCACAAGCCGAACACAGAACATTCCCGCTTCCACGACAGTGGCCGTGGTTAAACATTCCAATCAGCAACTCGAAAACCGGCGGAAAATTCCACTCTATTGCCGACGCACTAGTATTCCACCAATGGAGATACTTGGCGCCAATTTCTGCGCTGATTTTGATACCTCACGGAGCTATCCCCTGAGCAAGCCAATCACAGTTAAGATTTTGCAAAAAACGCGGGAATTTGCCCGCCAAGACTGCCTGGGAACACAAGTCATTCTATGCCTCGCTGGTAGCCCGCCAGACAGTGGTTTCACTAAGTTTCTGCGAAGTAGCGGAATCTCTAGCCCAGCCGCTCCGTCACGCCCCTGTGGGCGTGTCGCCCCCACTCTTATGACAATGCCGGCATCTGGAAAGCATCCACTCGACTCCCTCACACCCGTCGGCTCAACCCTTTCAAGATCGGAAGAACCCGCCTGTCACCGGAACACCCTGTTGACCAGAGATGCTGCATGAGAAGTCTGCGTGTGAAGGAATAGCAACTTTTCACCACGTGCAATTAGAGAGGAAAATCGATTTACGACGAGTAAGAAATATGAGAGGGGGCTCATGCCACCTCTCAAGCTAATAAGGTTTATCTTGACTGATGAGAAGTCATGTTCCATGTTTTAAAGTAGATCGTCAAAAAATGTTGTTATATTTATCAGTTTGTGGAGATAGAAATTATTGTTTCTCGACTTATTGTCTGGAAGTGAATTATTTGTAAAGCGCTCAAGTAAAGCTATTTTGTAAGACATTCATGTCAGATTTACTGTGTAATTAAACGCAAGAGCTTATCTGTTGCTGTCAGTTGACTGATAAATATTACAGTACCGCTAATAGAACAATTTTTCAGATGACCAACCATGTGCAGAGAAGATGACAAGTTACCGAAACTATCGAAATAAATCCACACTACACTCTTCTTCTTTAAGACTTCCAGTATGAACCACATCCTTCTTCTGTCCGGTGATTCACAATTGCACCTTTGTATCTTCTAGGGCTTCCTTTACATAATATAACAAAAATATACCTTGACGATTACGTATTACCAGCGTTTTAGAATAATTGTTTCAGTAAATATTGTTAAATACACTCACAGGAAATATCTCAAGGGGAGATAATTCTTTTTCTTTCCCGTCATTGCAACTCGCGATATTAGCTGCAAACCAAACCGTTTCGTACTGTATGTTCTTAAATATATGTCCATTCCATTAATGAGTGCAATTGTCTCATTTACTTAAAAGAATCAAAAAACGGACTCCCACATTTTCATACCAATATCCTTAAGATCGGTTCGCTGTAGATTTCTAGAACACATTCCGAGTTCGAATATAGTACGTTTCCTTGAGACCGAAAAGCTTCTGTCCACGAATCAGCACGGTTTTAGAAATTATCGTTCCTCCGAAACTCTCCTTTTCCTTTTCTCTCATGACACATTGCAATCTATGGATAAATGGGCATAGGGCGAGCCCATATTTTTAGATTTAGGGAAACATTCGGCGCTATGTCATACTGCAGACTGTTAACGAAGGCACGAGCATATAGAATTGGTTCCGAGATATTTGAGTGGCTCGAAGACTTCTTAAGTAAAAGAACCCACTAAGTTGGCCGGCCGAAGTGGCCGTGCGGTTCTGGCGCTGCAGTCTGGAACCGCGAGACCGCTACGGTCACAGGTTCGAATCCTGCCTCGGGGATGGATGTGTGTGATGTCCTTAGGTTAGTTAGGTTTAACTAGTTCTAAGTTCTAGGGAACTAATGACCTCAGAAGTTGAGTCCCATAGTGCTCAGAGCCATTTGAACCATTTTTGAACCCACTAAGTTGTCCTCGACGGCGAGTTTTCATCAGAGACAAGGTATCGTCAGGAGTGCCCCAGGGAAGTGTGATAGTACCGCTTTATTTTCTATATACATAAATGATATGGTGGACAGGGTGGACAGCGATCTGCAGTTGTTGGCTGATGATGCTGTGGTGTAAGGGAGCGTATAGTCGTTGAGTGACTGTAGGACGATACAAGGTAACGGACAAAATTTCTAGTTGATCTGATGAAGTGCAGCTAGCACTAAATATAGAAAAAAAGTTTGTTTTACAGGATTGAACCCAAGACCTCCATAGCCTGTCTTGTGTAGAGGCCGAAGGAGGCTTAGAAGAGGGGTGAAGCAAAACGAAAAACCATAAACATCCGCGTATTTATTGCGCTCTCTCCCATACTCGGAAGCCGGCGGTGGAACCGACCATAGGCGGCTAAGCCTCAGACACCGCTATGGATGGGGTAGGTGCCACCAGCTCACGGTACTCCCCAACTAAGTGAGGGTGTAACAGAGACCCCCACCCCAAGATAGTTGAAAATAAAAATCAGTAACGTGGCGTGTGTTCGAGTGCTACGTAGGCTGGCTATAAGTAGCTCCAGAAGTCTAGGCGGGATTTATCTCCCTCACGGAAAACGTAAGTTCAAATGGTTCAAATGGCTCTGAGCACTATGGGACTTAACTGCTGCGGTCATCAGTCCCCTAGAACTTAGAACTACTTAAATGTAACTAACCTAAGGACATCACACACATCCATGCCCGAGGCAGGATTCGAACCTGCGACCGTAGCGGTCGCGCAGTTCCAGGCTGTAGCGCCTAGAACCGCTCGGCCACTCCGGCAAACGTAAGTTACCGGCCACTCCTTAACCCATGTAAAGGTATGATATTTGGTGCGGGGAAAATATATGTCCTCTGGGTATAGAAACATTCGCGGTTCGAAAGCATCTGGTCGCACCCAGATGTAGCAGGCTGTCATTTGTAACACTAACCACCAGCGACAGAGGCGCCACTTCACCTTCCTTGAGGCCTCGTCCGACGTACGTGACGCTTGACTGTAGGTAGAGCGTAGGGAAAGGTTGGTTGGTTTGTTGGTTTTTATGGAAGGAGACCTGACAGCGTGGTCATCGGTCTCATCAGATTAGGGAAGGATGGGGAAGGAAGTCGGCCGTGCCCTTTGAGAGGAACCATCCCGGCATTTGCCTGGAGTGAGTTAGGAAAATCACGGAAAACCTAAATCAGGATGGCCGGACGCGGGATTGAACCGTCGTCCTCCCGAATGCGAGTCCAGTGTCTAACCACTGCGCCACCCCGCTCGGTAGGGAAAGGTCCCCAGTACTAATATGATAGCACGTTGATTTAATCTGCAGCCGCCATGGAGGCAATGGAACGAGGAAAAATCGTCGTCTCTATACAGGACAGAACATAGGACCTCCAGAGCCAGAGTCTACAGCCTTATCCGCTATATCACCACTAACATAGTCGGTTATTTCTACGTTGAGTTTACTCGAATCGAGGCGGACGTAGGCATCTGCTCAGTATTTACCTAGGATCCTAGATGAATGTGAGAAACCGCCTAAAAGCCTCTTCCAGGCTGGCTGGCGGAACAGCCATCGTCATTAATCTGCGAGGCGGACTCTGTCCTGTGCCTGACGGACTACCCATATCCCTCAAGCGCAATTTAACGCACTCAGCTACCGGGACGGGTCAGGATGTCCTTGTGATATGCGCTGAAATTTTCTAACGGGAGTTAGATTTGTTGAATATTTATCTTCTTTTTTTGCAGGTATGTTGGGTTAGGGAGGAAAAATTATTGCTCTCATCTAAGAGCAGTGACATATGAGAGAGCCACATTTCTTTTTGGATGTTCTTGATTTATTTCAATTTTGAGATTCTGGTTTCTGAGAGCTTCCTTTCAGCTCTAAGTAAACTGTCTTGTATACGACCGTCTGGAATTTACTGTCTGTACATCATTCTTGAATGTGTTTGCAGTTCTCTTCTAGTTTGCGTTTCTAATCTCTTACTACCAACAGATAGTCCGCGAACACAAAGCGGCCTCTTGCTTCTCTCATGGCCACTAGTTTTTCCATTATTGGTTCTGGGGCAATGTCTCAAAGGGACCAAAAAGGAAGCTTTGTGTACAAATTTTCGTTAGTTCATTCACAAACTATTCTCCAGAGAATATATTCCAGGGAACGAAAGTCTCACTTTTCTGCCACAGCAGTAATCTACTGGACAGTTGCGGAGAACTGTAGGACGTCTGACCTCCCTTAGTCCGTGAGAATAAGGCCGGTCACCATGAGTTATCAAAGGCTACCTCGATTCCAAAAGAAATTCCAACGACTCTATTTTCTATGGAGGCACGGACCACTTGCAAAGCGGAGCTTATTGCACCCCTGTTCTATTTTCTGTTTATAATCCCACTACCTAACACACATCACGAATGCCATACTCAAGCACCAACACTTCCCCGCCTTTTGGAAGACGGCCAATGTCCTGATGTTCAGGAAGCCGGGGGAAACCACTCCCTTCCACAAAATTACCGACCCATCAGTCTGCTGAGCGCGCTCAGCAAGATCATTGAGAAGGTAATATTAAAACGACTCACCAGGCACTGCATCACAAACGACACCCTGAGACCGGAGCAATTCGGTTTCACGAATCACCACGCAACAACACAACAACTCCTCCGCGTCGTTGAATACATAACACACGGATGAAACACAAACAAGGCAACTGGGGCGGTGTTCCTGGACATCGAAAAGGCTTTCGGTCGTCTATGGCACAACGGCCTAATACGCAAACTTAGCGACGCAGTGTTCCCCGACGGGCTCGTACGTCTCATACACTCATATCTCACGGACAGGAGTTTCAACACCGACGTGCAGGGCAAACATTCGACACGACATGGTATAAAGGCAGGAAGTACCCCAAGGAAGTATCCTAGGGCCCTTACTGTTTAACCTCTACATTAACGACCTCCCAGCTACACATAACACGACGGTAGCAATCTACGCGGATGACACTGCCATCCTTGCGCAAGATTGGAAGCCGTCTAACATTAACTCACGACTACAGACTGCACTCAGAACGGCGGAGCCTTGGCTGGTGAAATGGCGTGTTAGAGTAAACGTCGACAAGTGCGAGGCCGTTCTGTTCACTAGACGACCGAAGCAACTGCGCAAACATCAGCACTGCAACCCGATAACACTACACACACGACCAATACGTTTCCGCGAGGAGATCAAATACCTCGGTGTCTGGCTTGACAGGAAACTACTCTGGGGGGACCACATTCAACACGTGACCAACAAAGCTAACGCGAGGCTCAAACAACTCTACCCTAAGCTTAACAGGCGTAGCACACTAAACAGGAGGGTGTCTAGGTCCATGTATATGACCCCTATTAGACCCCTGATGACGTACGCAGCCCCTGTCTGGGGATACGCTGCGCCAACTCGCCTGGGCCGTCTGCTGCTCATACAGAACAAAGGTACTCAAAATCATAAGCAACGCTCCGCGCTACACACGCATCGCGGACCTTCACCGGGAATACCGGCTAGATACTATCTGGCAGGTATTCCAAAAACTCTCCACACGACTGTACAATAACACGAGACACTCCCGCAACCCGTTTATCCTTTCTATGGGTAACTACGACCACAACCATAGATGGAAGCATAACAGACCAAAGACATTACTGGCTAGGAACTAAACATCTATGGTCCATAGAACGCTAACACGACAGTACTGGCGAGGCCCTGCAACACAGTTATTACTGGAATCCCAGATGTGCGACTAGCCGAAAAACAGGCAACCGCAGGGAAACCGTACAGTACACAGCACGCAAATCAGCCACACACACCCCCTACACCGTCTGTGATTCGATCTATGACCGATCGCCCACTAATCTAAAACGACCTTGAACTGTTGCAGGGACGCAGCAACTGCAGCAAGCGCCGCAATAAGCTCCAACAACGATAAAGGCAATGATGCACGATACCTCGAACTAACACAACCACACCTTGCGTGCACTGTCGCAGATAGCAAGCCGCTACTGCCCTTACTACCCGTCCTACTGTCGCAGAGGTTTTTTTCCCTTGGCTCTTGCCTTGGCACTTTTTTTCCTCTGCCCTTACAACCGCTACCCTTCAATCGTTTTCGACCACTTCTATCTCCTGATGGACCATGTTAAAGAGTAATCTTACCCAGACGCATGGACAACGTCACAGCCCGCATCCTGTGACGCCTGATTCAAGAACTAACATGTTTACGGAGGTGACAGTAGCACTTTTGGTTTGGTCACCACGTTGGTGTGGGCGTGGAGGGGCCCCATCCTTTATTTAAAAAAAAGGGACTTATTCTTTCCCTTTCCAGCCTGTCGATCTTCACTGTCCTCACATCTACATATACATGGTTACTCTACAATTCACACTTAAGTGCCTGGAATAGGGTTAATCGAACCATTTTCATACTACTTCTCTACCATTCCACTCTCGAATGGCACGTGGGAAAAAGGAACACCTAAATCTTTCCGTTCGAGCTCAGATTTCTCTTACTTTATTATGATGGTCATTTCTCCCTACATAGGTGGCTGTCAACAAAATGTTTTCGCATTCGGAAGAGAAAGTTGGTGATTGAAATTTCGTAAATAGATCTCGTCGCAAAGAAAACCACCTTTGTTTCAGTTACTGCCACCACAACTCGCGTATCATACCAGTGACACTCTCACCCCTATTGTGCCGTAACAATATACGAGCTGCACTTAATTGCACTTTTTCGATGTCCTCTGTCAATCCTACCTGGTAAGAATCCGATACGGCGCAGCAATATTCCAGCAGAGTACGGACAAGTGTCATGTCAGCTGTCTCTTTAGTGGGTTTGTCGCATGTTCTAAGTGTTCTGCCAACAAAGCGCAGTCTTTGTTTCACCTTCCCCACAATATTACCTATATGCTTCTTCCAATTTAAGTTGCTCGTAATTGTAATTGCTAGGTAGTTAGTCGAATTGACAGCCCTTAGATTTGTGTGATTTATCGTATACCCAAAATTTATTGGATTTCTTTTGGTACCCATGTGGATGGCCTCGCACTTTTCTTTGTTTAGTGCTAATTGCCACTTTTAGCACCATACAGAAATTCTCTCTAGATCATTTTGTAATTGGAATTGATTGTCTGATGATTTTCCTAGACGGTAAATTACAGCGTCATCTGCAAACAATCTAAGGGGGCTGCTCAGATTATCACCTAGATCATTTATATAAATCAGGAACAGCAGAGGGCTTATGACACTACCTTGCGGAACGCCAGATATCACTTCTGTTCTATTCGATGATTTATCTTCTATCACTACGAACTGTGACCTCTCTGAGAGGAAATAACGAATCCATACACACAACTGAGACGATACACCATATGCATGCAATTTGATTAATAGTCGCTTGTGAGAAACGGTATCCTACCATTTGATACTTTTCATTGAGGTAAGTATTGGTTGTTTAATCATGTGAGGCACGTAACTAATCTATCTTTCACTGTCTGTTTAGCACTGACTTTTATAGCGACAGGCCCTGGAGCCTTATCCTACTAGACTTCAGATTAGCCGTTGCTGTTTGTTGTACAGCAGAATGAATTACTACAGGGGCATTATCGTACATCAAATTCATTTCTTCCCTTATTTGGTTTGGCCCACCTGTCTCATTCAGGAGTTATCTTTTGGGGACACATTAAAAGTCTCTCACGCTCTTCCACACCCACTTCTTTCAGGGGAATTTCCTGTGTTACTTTATTTTGCTTCTCGGTTTTTGCGGATGCTACACATTGCCTTTGGTTCTGTCTTTTTCTCTTGCTGGCTTGTTGTTGTGATGTTTGTGTGATGTCACTAATGTCAGTGTGGTCGCACTGTGGAGGCCTAAATGCGAACCTCAAAAGACCCGAGTTCGCCATTTTTATTAACTACAGTATTTCAGACTGTGTCTGTCGGAACAAGAATTATGTAAGTTTATGGTCATTGACGGTTAAACATTCTACCACTGTCCATAACACTATCTGGCAATCGGCCTTCCGCTTAGCTTGATTTGAGAATGCATCAGTTCTGTTTTTAGATGTGCGAGCGTTTCTAAGTCTGTTGATTACTTGCAGTTGTAGGCTTCTGTTATATGTTTCTTTGCTGGACCAAGGCGATAAATATGGACTCGCATGAATATAATTTTTATCAACTGTTAACGTCAACACGTCATTGGAATCATCTGCTAACAACATGTAATGCCTTCTTGATCACAGCAATAAAAAATTGTATGTCCGCCAGTATGATTGACACCAACTCACCCCGCAACTAGCGTGCTCCAGAAAGTCGTGGACATTTTTGTATTTCTAGTCACAACTGTTTTACTCATGATCAGATATCAAGATGCCCGTATAATGCGTCGATGAAACACATCTGGAAAATTAGTTATTGTCATCGTCGATGTCATTAGAGATGGAGAACATCGTCCGATTGAGGAAAATTTAAGAAGAAAATCATTTGCGTCTTTTTAAAAGGAACTATCCTAACATTTGATTTAATCGATTTAGGGAAACCACAAAAAAATTAGATGCTCCAAGCGAAATTTTAACCACCATCCTCACGAATGCGAACAACGACAGTTTTTTACGACTGCTTCACGTCACATTGTAGGAATCAAGGAAACCAGGGCTTAAAAAATCACGAATCTTTGCTACAATTATATGACTCGTGGCTGGGATTATCTAACGTATCCTACAGGCTTTTTGTTTGACAGTCAGATTACACTGAATACAGCCCAGGATTTAGCACGGAACTAAGATTATTTACCCCTAGAGTTTGAAGAGAGCCATACAAAATGCTAGACGTAAAATGTGAAACAGAGCTTCGAAGTGGTAATTACCTGGCTAATAACTGTAACAACGCAATCAAATGAAAATCTGGGAGGCAGCCACAATAACGTCCTGCTCGCCAGCTATGATAAGTACACTAGAATAGAGTTTTAATCGCCTTTACAGTAAATTAGAACGATCGGAAATGAGAATATAAATTTTATGTCATATGTTTGACTGTTGACGTAGAACCTCATTATTACTGTTATTGTTTTGTGGAAAAACAGAATTAGAGCTATGTGTTGATTCATTGGGCTGGGGTGGCTGTATATCGTCGAAAGGTAAAGCACCATAGCTATTCAAAATGTAGGAACACTTTTCTTTTTGTTTTTATGGAAGCAGTCCATTGTCATGTGTAATGAATGAAGTATCAGTCAAGAAAATTACGTTAGAACGTTACTGATGGATTGATAAGTGACGAAACTTTCCATCTAGGTTAAAATAGGCGTCAGGTGTCAGTTCATGATACATGTCTGTACGGTTCACTGACAGGGCACTGGTGCCGAATGCCAGACATCCTGCTTTGAGTTGAGTTATGGTCCGCCGCGCATTTCCTATACGCCACTGGAGGTTCGCATTAAAGCAAATTCCGGTCCTCGATAAAAATGAGTTATGCGACCGCTTATTTATGGAGTACCGTCCCTCCACCCAGACCTCTCTTTTAATTTAGCGTCCCGTCAGCGACCTCATTAAGAAAGGAACATTAGATCGTTCAGAATAACGTGTAGGATGGGTGCCTTGAGAAAGAACCAACCCCGCATTCGCGTTAAGCGATTTGCGATACAACAAAAAACTATGCCAAAAGAACCTCTTCCTTAACAGATTTTGATGTGCCAGACATGGAAGAACCTCGCTCATATCAAAAACGAGCTGCATGCAGTCATCTGCTGATTAATCAATAGTTAGTTAGGTAAAGAAACCACCGGCAAATAATCTGTGATAATAACTACAAGAAATTAGATTGTAATTATGTAATTTACATAATGTAGTACAACGGTATTTTTCAGAATAGCGTATTCAACGATTTCAGTGTGACGCACAAAAATGGTTCAAATGGCTCTGAGCACTATGCGACTTAACTTCTGAGGTCATCAGACGCCTAGAACTTAGAACTAATTATACCTAACGAACCTAAGGACATCACACAAATCCATACCCGAGGCAGGATTCGAACCTGCGACCGTAGCGGTCTCTCGGCTCCAGACTGTAGCGCCTAGAACCGCACGGCCACCCCGGAAGGCTCAGTGTGGCGCAAATACAACGCATGCGGGAAGGGGATTATCGATACGAGCTCCAAGGAAATTAGTCATTCGACAGAGAGGTATAATTTTAACATATTTATTAGTTTATCATATGGTGTTAATGTCATTTTCGCGATATTATATAGGGCGCCTCACTCACTGAGGCGCAATTTTGTAAGTACACGAGTAAAATGTTAGCAATCTATATCAACATTAATACTCCACAAGTCACCTGACGGTCTACGGCAGAGGGTACTTCTGGCACCAGTAACTGATCTCCCTTTCCCTTTTCCATTCGCGAACGGCGCTTGGGGAAGAATGACTGTAGGTAAGCCTCTAATTTCTCGAAGTTTTCTGGGAAGAAGTAATACGCTCTCCATCTCTTCCCGGAAAGGATTTTTCTCGCAATTTCTGCAGTAAACCTATCCGTGATGCACAACGCCTCTGCTGTAGAATCTGCCAGTGGATTTCGTTTACCTTCTCTGAAAGGCTTTCGCACCTACTACACGATTCCGTGACGAGACGGACCGTTCTTTGTTGAATCTTCTGTATCTCTTCAATCAACCCTACTTGGTAAGGGTGCTAGACTGACGAACAATACTGAAGAATCGGTTGAACAAGCGCCTTGTAATCCACTTCTTTAAAGAATGAGTTACATTTCGTTAAGATCATTCACACGAATCTCAGGCTGGCATTTGCTTATCCTACAATTTGATTTATGTGGTCATTCCGCTTAAGGTCGCTCCGGGTAGGTACTACTAGATATTTTATTCCGGCTGCTGCTCCCAGCAATTTTTAATCAATAGTGTAGTCGTACAGTAGTGGATTACTCTTCCTATGTATGCGCAATATGTTACATTTCTTTGCTTTCAGGGTCAAATGCTACCCCCTGCACCATTCATCAGAATTTATTATGTGTGTGAATTCATAAGGGACCAAGCTGCTGAAGTCAACGGTCCCTACACTTACACATTACTTAAATTAACTTACGCTAAGAATAACACACCCACCCATGCCGGAGGGAGGACTCGAACCTCCGGCGGCCGCGCAATCCGTTTCATAGCGCCCTAAACCGCGCGTTCACTCCGCGCGGCGCCATTCATCAATACCCTGTAAGTCCTCCAGCAAATCGTTACTGTGTTCTGGCGTTGTTATCTTCTCACACACAATCATATCGTCTGTGAACAGCCTTAAAGAGCATCCGATGCATACTACTAGATAATTTATGTACACTTTAAACAGTAACGATCCTATCACACTTCCTTGGGGTACTCGGGAAATTATCTTTACATCTGTTGATACTGTTCCGTCTAGAGAGACATTTTTGAGTTCCGTCTGTAAGGGAGTCTTCAGTCCTGTCGCAAAAGCGGTCCGATACTCGGTAAGCGCAGATTTTTGTCACTAAACCGCAGTGTGAGACAGTGCCAAATGCCATCGTGTAGCCCTGGAACTTGTCATCAAACCGAGCGTCAACGTCTACAAAGCTTTGGATCTCCATGGGTAACAGAACGAGCTGAACTCTGTAGGCGAAATTGATGTAGATATTTATAGTGATTTTTGCTCTGCAAAAACGTCGTAACACATGACCATAAAACAAGTTCGATAATTCTACAACAGAGTGACGCCAACGATACAGGGCTATAATTATCTGCATCTGTCCTACGAACCTTCTTGTATACGTGAATGACCTACACATTTTTCCAATCGCTAGGTACCCTTCGTAGCTCCAACGACCTACTATAAACTGCTGCTAGGAGGGGAGCAACATTCTTCGAGTAATATCTGTAGAATCTTACAGGTGTCTCATCTGATCCTGATGCCTCTCCACTATTAAGTGACTTTAGTTGATTTTCGATTCCGCTGTCACTTATCTCACAATCCACCATTTCGAGATTTGTACGATGGTTGAAATGAGGGACGGTACTACGATGTTCCGAGATGAAACAATTTCGGAAGACCGAATCCAATATTTCTGTTTTGTCTCTGTCAGTTTCCATTTCGATGCTGTTATTGCATCTGAGTCACTGAATACATAATTCCGAAACGATGAAATGTCAGATCGGTTGAAGTAATTTTACTTTCAAAGCCAGTGAACGCTTCTCTCATGGCTCTGCTTATATATATTTAAATATCCTTATACACTGAAGAGCCAAAGGAACTAGTACACCTGCCTAATATCGTGTAGGACCACCGCAACTACGCAGAAGTGCCGCAACACGACCATGGACTCGAATAATGTCTTAAGTAGAGCTAAAGGGAACTGACACCATGAACCCTGCAGGGCCGTCCTTAAAGCCGTAACAGTACGAGGCGGTGGAGATTGAAGTATCAGCGCTAACAGAATAGAAATGCGGAAAACACAAGTCCGAAAACAGTTTATTGGACTCACCAAAACGAAACAATAATACAATTTCCAGAAGAACAACCTACTCTATTCCAACTGCGGATACATGCAAATACAAAATAACAAATAATAATAATAATAATAAAACACCCGACTCTTCACTGGGAGCTAACACAAACAGTTCTACAACGTCCAGAGGTTCGTCGACTATACCAAGAGATCGGCCAGCTAGAAGAGGCGTCTGGCCGTGGCTGCTGGGGTAGGTCTGTATCCTTCCGAGTGGTGCGTCGAACTGTCTCCTGCGTGGCTTCTTCGCGAAGAAACTTCAGTCTTCGAGTAATGCGGAGTTCACAACATATACATGTTTTGCCTCCTATTAATTCTGGTGGTACGTCTTCTAGAGGTGATTGGCTTCTGGTTTGTTCCACTTTTTTTTCTTCTTCAGTGACAGCCTATGCTGTAAGGAGCTGGGGCCAGCGTGTGTTGGCATTGCGCTGTATCTTCTGCCCCAGTGAGCGTATGTACCGGTTCTCGGATTGCCGCGCCTTTTCGTAGAAGCGGCGGGCAACCGTACGGATGTGGTCCTTGACTTTGCGGACCTCAGCGAGGTCGTGCAGTGGTCCAGATGGGAAGTCCCTCTGTAGGTGCAGCGCGAGGCGTAGAGCCCTGTTCTGCAGAGATTGTAGTTTCTTCAGGTGTACAACGTGACGCCCAGTCGCGGAGGAAGAGTCGACGTCGGGTTGAGCAGGGGGTAGAGCTGGAGAAGTCGACCCCATGCTTTGTTTACGACGCTCTTCACGTGTGGGCCCCAGGTGAGGCGGCGATCGATGGTGACCCCAAGATACTGCGCTGTCGGTCGCCAGTTGACAGGACTGCCTCCAACGACGAGGGGGGGCAGAGCGGCTGGGATGACACGACGGGTTGCAATGAAAAATTGCGTCTTGGCGCCGTTGAACTGCAGTTTCCACTTGATGGCCCAATCGGCGAGGGTGTCGACAGCGTGCTGCAACCTCTGGCGAAGTGTGTCCGCGCTCATACTTCGTGAGTAGAGCGCAGTGTCGTCGGCGCTGTCTCCTGCCACCAGTGTGCCGCCTTATAAAGCCCGTTGGCAGATGTATCTACCGCAACTATTTGCCATCACGTGCCTGGCGTATAAACATAGTTCCTAGGCTAGCTGTGATGTCTGGTGAAGCTGTTCTGCAGGCTGCGCGGATGGGTAGCGGTCCCTGACGGCTGTTTGTCAAGACCTAGTGCTGTGTTATGTTGTGGCCGCCAATAAGTCTTTGTTTTGATAACGCAGACGACGTAGTTTTTCTGGTGAATATACACCCTGTGATGCAGGCATCCAGTGATGGTTGGACGCATAGTGGGATGCCAATGCAATAGGGGCTACGACGTCCAAAGTGTGCGGCCAGTGCAGCGATCTCTTCTGAACAGCACGTTGCGTCAAAATGTGCTCAATAATGTTCATATCTGGGGAGTCTGGTTTCCAGTGGAAGTGTTTAAACTCAGAAGAATGTCCCTGGACCCACTCTGTAGTTATTCTGGACGTGTGGGGTGTCGCAGTGTCCTACTGGACTTGCCCAGCTCCGTCGGAATGCACAATGGACATGAATGGATGCACGTGATCAGACAGGGTGCCTGACGTGTCATCTGTCAGAGTCGTATCTAGACGTATCACGGGTCCCATATCACTCTATATGCACACGCCACACACCATTACAGAGCCTCCAACAGCTTGAACAGTCCCCTGCTAATAAACAGGGTCCATGTATTCATGAGGTTGTTTCCTACCCATACACGTCCATCCGCTCGATACAATCTGAAACGAGACTCCTCTGACAAGATATCATGTTTCCAGTCATCAACAGTCCAATGTCGGTGTCGACGAGCCCAGGCGAGACGTAAAGCTTTGTGTCGTATGGTCATCTAGAGCACGCGAGTGGGCCTTCGGCTCCAAAAGACCATATCGACGATGTTCCGTTGAATGTTTCGCTCGCTGACACTTGTTGATGACCCAGCATTAGAATCTGCAGCAGTTTACCGAAGGGTTGCACTTTTGTCACGTTGAACGATTCTCTCAGTCGGATTGAGAATATGTTAACAGCAATGCTAATAACATAACTCTCAGCTATTTAGCTTACCACTCAACGTTTCTCATAACGGATCAGGAATCTTTCGTTGGGAGCCGATTGGTGTTTATTGACCAGAGGCTCTATGGATTCGGCGACTGTCTTGCCAGCAGATTTCTGGGCCGTCGTTATGTAGTGGCGAAATCTAGCGCTACCCCATGATACGTGAGGACTGCAATACTCAGAGTGGTAGCTAATCGGGTAGCAGAGTTCTTGTACAGTACACGCGATTTCTTTTTTAGGTTAGCCGATCGTTTAAGGTTTTCTGAGGAAGGCTAGCTAGTCGTTCGGCAGAGAGAGAAATCAGGTCCTGTGCAAAGTAAAGACACTTCGAATGTCGAAATTCTAACAGTATATTCCCGAAGAATTCCTAACGAAGTCCCCAAATTTACCACCCCCATTGGAGACTGTCGCACTCAAATTATACTCGGAACCGAAAGCTGGGTGAAACCCGAAGCAGAAATCTTGTAAGTGTTTAACGAGGCATTAAACATATTCAAAAACCAACGTTAGACGCAATAGGATGACGATTGTGCTCATGGCAATCGAGAAAAGTATTTCGTAAGGTGAACTCAAGTTTGTCACCGCATGTTTTTAGCGGCCATACGATTCCACCGCAATAGTTTTAGAAACATTCAAAGATAATCTGCACTCCGCTGTGCGGATGTATCCCGATCACGCATTATGAGTTGGAGATGACTATATCTTACCGAGTATGGACTGAGACGTCTATGGATTAATTACAGGTGGTCCGGATAGACACTGTTGTGAAGTAGTTCTGAAGACATGCTCCGAAAAGTGTCTTGAGCAGCTAGTTCGACAACCTACACGCACTGGAAAAATCTTACGACAGGTTTGACCTTATAGACAGTGTCAGTATAACCACAGGTATTAATAAACGTAATCTCATAGCGACGATGGTTACTAAAATCTATCAAGAAGACTAGATGAGTTCTTATGCTGGAAGGTGCATATGAGTAGTTGTCAGCGCCCCACTTAAGATAATGAATGGACATCTGATTCGACCAGTGTCCGGATCGCGACATTTCTGCATCGTTTTTCATTCTCGCTGTTCCCAGCGTACACTTCTACATCTACATCTACATTTACATTTATACTCCGCAAGCCACCCAACGGTGTGTGGCGGTTGGCACTTTACGTGCCACTGTCATTACCTCCTTTTCCTGTTCCAGTCACGTATGGTTCGCGGGAAGAACGACCGCTGGAAAGCCTCCGTGCGCGCTGGAGTCTCTCTAATTTTACATTCGTGAGCTCCTCGGGAGGTATAAGTAGGTGGAAGCAATATATTCGATACCTCATCCAGAAACGCACCCTCTCGAAAACTGGGCAGCAAGCTACACCGCGATGCAGAGCGCCTCTCTTGCAGAGTCTGCGACTTGAGTTTGCTAAACATCTCCGTAACGCTATCACGCTTACCAAATAACCCTGTGACGAAACCCGCCGCTCTTCTTTGGATCTTCTCTATCTCCTCCGTCAACCCGATCTGGTACGGATCCCACACTGATGAGCAATACTCAAGTATAGCTCGAACGAGTGTTTTGTAAGCCACCTCCTTTGTTGATGGACTACATTTTGTAAGGACTCTCCCAATGAATCTCAACCTGGTACCCGCCTTACAAACAATTAATTTTATATGATCATTCCACTTCAAATAGTTCCGCACGCATACTCCCATATATTTTACAGAAGTAAGTGCTACCAGTGTTTGTTCCGCTATCATACAATGAAGAATTCTTCTTTCTATGTATTCGCAATACATTATATTTGTCTATGTTAAGAGTCAGTTGCCACTCCTTGCACCAAGTGCCTATCCGCTGCAGATCTTCCTGCATTTCGCAACAATTTTCTAATGCTGCAACTTCTGCGTGTACTACAGCATCATCCGCGAAAAGCCACATGGAACTTCCGACACTATCTACTAGTTCATTTATATATATTGTGAAAGCAATAGTCCCATAACACTCCCCTGTGGCACGCCAGAGGTTACTTTAAGGTCTGTAGACGTCTCTCCATTGAGAACAACATGCTGTGTTCTGTTTGCTAAAAACTCTTCAATCCAGCCACACAGCTGGTCTGATATTCCGTAGGCTTTTACTTTGTTTATCAGGCGACAGTGCGGAACTGTATCGAACGCCTTCCGGAAGTCAAGGAATATAGCATCTACCTGGGAGCCTGTATCTAATATTTTCTGGGTCTCATGAACTTGACTTTGTTTAATATCGATACTCGTTTTGCTTCCCTTTGCGTCGTCACTGTTGCGGCGGCAATACTGCCTCTAAAGCCGACGGGGTCTCACAAAGTGATCCTCAGCAGTACGACCCGCTACTGTTGCGGACCCTCGTTTCCCACTCAGTCATTGCCATGGTGGTTACAATTATAATCTCCCGTACCACGGCCAAAACCTCTTCCGCCGCGTCTTCCTATATCTACATGAGCCCATCGCATATTGCAATGTTAAGTTTCTGTTTTGACTTTGATTTTCGTTAATTTGACCTCGTCTGTCGTGATATTAACTATTTCCGTTCCAGTTATAGCAGCTGTTGTGGTGAACGTACTTGCGACTTTCGTCGTCACGGAACAACACATCTAGATCTCCTACGTTTTTCAAAAGCGCTGTTTCGCTAGTCACCAATTATGTAGCCGCTGACACTACGTAGCAATCTGCCTCGCAGTATGTCTAACATTCTCTTAACGGTTATGTGTCCTTTTTCATGCTTGATCTTTTTACACTTATCCTGTCAATAACTTTTCATATTTGAGTCTGTGCTGACACGGTACGGAGGAGAAGACGTAAATTCTGTAAGTGCTTCCTCCTGTTTATTGGTTGACCAGTATTCGTCTTCAAATCGTTTTAAGAATTCGTCAAGCGTTTCGCAACCGCTCAGGGTGCGAACTGCCCAGCTATCTGCGTCACCACTCAGACGTATCCTGGCAATCCTGACACGAATTACTTCAGGCAATTCATTCGGAATTAACGACTCTCATTTGTCCATGAACACGACAGGATTACTACCACCTTTTGGATCAAATTTATCAATCTCACTCCTTATTCGGCTCTGGCTTGTCCCTCCTACAACGTATGTGGCGGTTATATTTCTTGCGATCTCACTTATCTCACCTACATCTTTGTCTTTTATTTCAGAAAACTTAGCATTAACATCTCTTTCCAACGCCTGAACTCTGACCTTAACATTTGCAACACTTACAACTTGGTCATTCAAAGAATCCACCGAGTTTTTAAAATCAGAACGGACTATTGCTATTTCGCGATTTACCTTTTTGTTGACATTTTCATTGATCTCGTCCGTTCTCACACTGATATCATGTTTCTGTTGATTCTCGATATGCCCATATTTTTCATCTACAAAGTCGCCCAATTGTTGTTGCGTGTTGTCTTTCATTTTTTTCATTTCGTCTGTAAAAAGTTTTATCATATTTTTTCTGTCATTACTAAATTTACAATCTATGTAATTTATATCTTTTCGCAAGGTTTTGTTTGAAATTTCTATTTCCGATTTTACAGAACTTATCTCACTACTTACGATCATCGTCACGCAGCTGGTCTCACTGCTTATTTGCTCACTCATTTTTTGAATCATTTGCATTAAAGCATTCGTACTAAATACCATTTACTAAATACCTGTTCCATTGTCGGTTTCGTTCTCGTCTCCGTACATTTACATCGCTTTTATATCCTGTGTCAGTAATTTCCAAAATACCACTACTGTCATCAAATATTTCTTGTTTCACTTTTGCACTATTTACACATTCCATTCCTCCAATATTGTTTAGTTTGTCGTCAATATCTGAAACGATGTCGAATATATAAACACTTGTACTGTTACGTTGTAACCCCAGTTCCGCCTGCGTTCTCGAAACTAAAATTTTCTCACTATTATTCATTGAAATTAACCACTGCTAATTTTTCAAAGCTCGGGACAGTCGTAATTATAATAGACTGTCCTGTCACCGGGAGCCACCAATAACGTCTCCGGCTAATTAGGCTTTACATATGACCATGTGCCTAAAGTCCCTAATCTGTGGGGAAAAGGCATCTACTCCGAAGAATAACGCAAAACCGAGAGAAGTAGGTGAAGTTATAAGTGAATCGCCAGTGCTCGGTATTTTAACAATGACGATTAGAAACAAAGTTCGATTAACTTTATATGTTTTTGATTAGGCAAACTAGTTCTTTAATTAACAGTAGTTAGTTGAAAATTTGGAAGACACGTTTTCAAAGTATGTCATTAATGAAATAACCAACGGCCGCCAGCTCCTTACCGGAACAAGAATAATCAAACTGAAATCGAACTTTATACTTGTAAGCAATCTTAAGTAAGGATAGTTATTGGCGTCATGACGTAGGAACAGTACTTAACGCACACTTTCAAGTACTCCTCACCACAAATGTCACAGTAGTCAGAAAATAATCAAATAGCAAACATCTCATATTAATTTTCAAAGATCAATTAAAGTAAGATTGTTTACTGGCTGTGGACAGAAACTTTTTGTTACGTTACTCACCGTAATACTGACTGTCGTAATTGTAGCAAGCAGGAGCGTGTTCGCATTTAGCAATTACTTTGATATTTCTTTGTAGTAAAAGCTACAAATGATGCCTCAAGCCATAAATTAGAACTGTGCTTTGACAATGAAATTTAGTGTCCAAGTTACGTAACAGTTTACTACCAATTTTTTTTAATGAAAGTTACTCTATTTTTAGCAAATGAATTAATACTGGCTTTTGCATTATTCTGATTTTGACATCATACATACTACAGCCAAAGATTTCATTATTATGTAATTGTCCAAAAGTTGGAAAAATTATGTTTTGATAGTCTAATAAATTAATGTTCACCTCATTTTCAGTTCATTTTCTGATTTCCTCGGTTCATACAAAGGGATAGGATGGATACTACCTGGATAATGACTTAGGAAAATTATTTAAGTGAGAATATGCACGAAAACGATGTTATTCAAACAATAAAATTTCAACTACGCTGGACAGTCTACTACACTTCTAGTTACAAAAGTCTAAACCTTACTTCACTTCATGATGCCGTTGATTTGTAGAATGTGCCCAATAAATGCCATAGCTTGCTCATACTAAACATCCGCCAAAACAACCAATTTAGTTTTCACTGCTCCGCTCTTTTGCATAGCCACACCGGCGAATACACACAACCAACGACACCAATCGTCTCCCAACTGCTACTACTTTTTTGGCGCCCTCGCACGCCCAGCGATAAGGCATTTACATTTTATTACTCTCTTTGACAATAGCTTTTGCCTGACTAGGCCAGCATGTCTACTTAGAAAAGTTAACATTCCATCCTTATTCTCTTTATGAAATAACAAATATCATTTGTAACTTGACAACATATTTAAAAGAATAATATTCACCACCGCTAATAAAGCAAACTTCCCAAAACACGTAGAAAATGTATGATCATCCACAGAGTTGTGGTGTTACAGAAGGATACAGAAATAGTCATCCCTGGCGACGAGAAGCAACTGACTGGGCAGAAATAACTTGTCCGGTCCGTACGGAATCCGAATTCGTTTGTATAGAGAGAAATCTTCGACACTGACTTTTTACTTAGTTTGTATTTATGGTAAATCTCTCGACCAGTGCGAGGTCACAAGCGAATCAGAAATGCGCACTTGACTCCTCTGTACAAGATGGATACATGAACTCACCCGCAACATTACAGACTGATATCCTTAAGATCGTTTTACTGCAGAATTCTTGTGCATATTGTAAATCAGATTATTATTATTATTATTATTATTATTCGTGCGGTTTACATAATCATTTTACATTCTTATGTTAATGGTAAATACAGGCAGAAGTACCTAGTATCAAAACAAACAATCGAATTTTTTTTATTAAATATCAAGGTTTATTAACCAGTTCACAGCTCTTGGTGTCACCGAATACAGCTCACCGAGTCACAAGAAAATTAATGCAAATTATTGTATAAAAATGGATGTATGTTTATATGTATGTATGTATGTGTGACTGTTCTACATTTCCTAAACCACTGGATTGATTTTAGCGAAATATGGTACTCATGTCACATACTGCCTGGAAAGAATCACTATGGAGATAAGTATCACCAACCTATCAAAGTGTGGGAATGGGGGTCAAAAAGCAGTGTAGCCACCGACGCACGAATATCCATGGTTTAGTCACCCAGTATTTGAGGATGAGAACGCTTAGAGACTTGCAAGAAACTTTGCACTTAATTTAGAGCCTTTGTGAAACTTCTTCTCGCTGACGAAACCCCACAATATGATGAAAGGAAAAATGTTCATCTCTTACTACATTTTCTTCGTTCATGCAGCAAAACTGCCGCAAAAAGCGTTAAGATTTAATTTATTGCTTCCTTATCAATAACTGTATTTGTAGCACAGGTCGCAGATAGTCTTCGCATGTAGCACTAAATGTACCAGAAAAATTACATCTCTGTGGGAAACTTCGTTCAGAAAATATGACGTATTCAACACTGAGAAGCTTGGAAAACTGCCACATCCTGCAAGACGTTTAAATTTATTATTTTATTGCTGCTAACGCTATGCGCAACAATTTTCGCAAACAGTATCCACACCTACTACTGAATGCACCTAAGAAAATATATTACTGTATGATCCATGGTTCAGGAGATATGACATCAAATATCGAGATGCGTGACGAACTGCCGCATCGTGCTTGATGTTTTAATTTATTGTGGTCGAAGCTCTTTCACAACCTTCCAGATCTCCTGCTTAATAAGCTAGTGATAGTTCGTCAGAAAATTTTAACTTTTAGCATTAGTGTTGAGTGTATTGCCGGTATAAACTTCAAAGCAGGTTGTTGATAGCACAATACCCTGCGGTAACCAACCATTCTGTCTTGGCCGTCAACTAAATTTTTTCTACACGGAATACGTGGAATCATCTGTTTCTAAGCATATTATCCATTAGATTCACCAGTATTTTGCACGGTATGATTTCTGGATATTTCAGTAGTAGCCAATGACACCACATCGTATCAAATGTACTCGTAAAGTAAACAAACGGTACGGCAGTCTTTAAATTACGCTGGTAGCCTGTTTCGATAAAAATGCTAATATCAATACCTGATCACAGCAACTGCAATCTTTCTAAAACCAGCTTGTTGGAGTAGAATTACTCTGCCAATTAACGCTTGATTCGATTTAGCAAAATCCTTTCTAGTAGTTCATAGACTACACTAAGTAGTAAAACTGATCTGTAATGTGATGCTTCGTTGCCACCTTTGCCAGATTTTTGGGAGCTATTATTTTTGCAGTTCTAAATTTTGTTGTCTGCTTCCCAGTACTCAAAAGTATGCAACAACCATTGCTTAATTTTCCGGTTTTCGTTTTCGGGAACTCCGGATGTATTTCATCTAAACCAGCTAGTTTGTTCAGAATCACACCTGCCAAAGCTTCCTACAGCCCGTCAGTTGTGAACATGAGCAACAGTTTTGGATGAGGCACTAACTGAAAGCGTTGAAGTCGTGACTGTGTCCACACAAGTCCAGTATGGTTCTTGTTCGTAGATGCTTTAGAGTTCTGCAATGTACGTGTTTGGAGTGATGTAGTGTTGACATCTCTTAGGCTTGGAATCGGCTCCCATTTCAGTAGCTGCCGAGCTTTGCGACCTGAATTGGTGAAAACGGAGGTCTCTATAGTTTCTTGTCATGATAGAAGAAATTTATTTGTGTTTCATTTGAATCCGTAAGCTGATATTCCTCTTATAGTTCATCACATTGGTCAGACTATCCAGGGATACATTGTCTCATATGCCCTTTGAGTAGTCTCTTTACACTGCCCTTTTGACAGATTTAGCAGATATATCATAGTTCTTCTTTTGCACAGGAAATAATTCAACAATAAGTTTTGAGAGCTTTTCTCGTGGAGAACAGCCGTCTGGCAAAAAGTACTAGAAATGAACCGCTGCAGCTGACGTTCGTGGAGTTCCAACACCAGCTCCATTCACTGTCACCGCCTACCGCCATTGTATGAGAGTCTGAGGATGGTCAAAAACTTAACGAAACCGGTTACCATGAAAACAAGTATTTTTTCGGCCGAGTCTATTTGCATCCGTTTTTAAAGAATTCGACAGTCTCGTGGAGTTTCTCAGCCTACTGTTGCCAGTTTGCTTTTCTGAAATTTAAACGAGTTTTATCAGTTGATTTTATTAGTGGTATCTGGATGCCATAACCAATAAAAATGGGTCTATGTTGAAGAGAGTCTATTATTTTTGTATTTTCCATTTCGTTTCCATTAGCATGACTGATACTGACAAACCACAGGTCTCATTGTTTATCGGCCGGTCGCGGTGGTCTCGCGGTTCTAGGCGCGCAGTCCGGCACCGTGTGACTGCTACGGTCGCAGGTTCGAATCCTGCCTCGGGCATGGATGTGTGTGATGTCCTTAGGTTAGTTAGGTTTAAGTAGTTCTAAGTTCTAGGGGACTGATGACCACAGCTGTTAACTCCCACAGTGCTCAGAGCCATTTGAACCATCTTTTCATTGTTTATCTCTCTGCCACATAGATTATCCGAACGTTCCTCTGCCCTTTGAGCTAAAACCAGATACAGGTTGTTCAAGGATGACCAGTCATGTAGGATGTTGCTATTTATATCACTTTCCTTAGAGTTTGAAGCATGGCGGTGGAGGTTAAAATCTCCAACATAGATGGCTGGTTGCTGGCAGAATCAGTGAAAAGTCTGAGCGGAGGTGTTGAGCAGTCCATTGTCACAGGTTTGTAGATGTTGATGATTATAGTTCCACATTTTATGACTCCCAAGGTAAAAAGGTTTTCTGTAGAGAACTTGATAACCTCTCTCTAATCAGCAATGTCCATCGTAATATACGTTGCTTTTCCGTACACGTGATGAGTATTTAACAGTTTATAGAATGAACTTTTCACTATGCAGTGGAGTGTGCGCTGATATGAAACTTCCTGTCAGATTAAAACTGCGTGCCGTTCAGGCAAAAGTAACGAGTTCGAATCACGGTCCGGAATATAGTTTTAATCTGCCAGGAAGTTTAATCTACGAGTTTATATGCTGGCATTTTCCCTCTTCTTTGGAGATCTTTGCCACCTTTGTGTGTATTTCTTGCACAGTAATTACCTCGACGTTGTTGATATAAGACAGAAGTGAAAGACAATGGCATTTGCTTTTAGAGATCCCTTAGATACTCAGGTCACAGGTTATTAGAATTGTACTTATTACCAAATTATTTGGGTCTCTAGAATGACCATTTGAAATTAATGTTGTAGTGTCCATGATTTCTGTGTTGTAGTACCAGCAGGAAGGATTAGCCAGTGATGCACTGTTTCCCAGCGGAAGCCCAAATGCTGATACTGTGCTTAGCACACTGTTTGGGGAGGCTTCTTTCTTGTCCCCCACTTATAATGTAATATAGGAAATATAGTTAGCATATAATATATTTTCTTGAAGCTGAAAAGTTTCTGTCCACAAATCAGCACAGATTTAAAAAGTGTAGTTCGTGTGCAAATCAGCTCGCCTTTTTCTCGCATGGTATCCAACTAACCATGTATGAAATGTAACAGACAGATTACGTGTTATCCGGAAAGCGTTTGACACAGTACCATCTGCAGACTATAAACGAAGGTCTGAGTATACGAAATAGTTTCTCAGATATATGAGAAGACTTCTTATGTACTAAAACCCAGAACTTCGACCTGCGCGGCGTGCGTTCATTAGTGACAAGGATGTCGTCAGGAGTGCCCAAGGAAATGTGATAGGACCGCTCTCGTTCTCCATATACGTAGGAATTTCTGAAAGTATGTTACACTTTTCATCCCTAGCAAAGACCATTGCGCCACTCGAGCTGTGCAATTGTCAGAAGAGAGTAATGTTCTCGATTTCCTGCACACACTGTTCTACGGCGTTACAGAGACGTGTGAAACATAGTGTGGGAGGAAAATAGTGCGCCATCCGGAAATATTGTCCGAAGTTGGAGTCGTGGGATACTACAATTCTCGTTGGCAAAACGTCCAAGTTGCACATAGATTCACTGTGAAATTTTGGCTGTATATGAACACAATGGAATGTCGAGTCCAGCCGTAGTGAAATGTTGACAACACTATGCCCAAGGACGCACAGATGGTGCTGACGATAATTGAGAGGCCCAGACCTTGCATTACTGACTTTCCTCATTTTGGCAAAATGAAGGAACATTTGTGAGGGAAGAGTTTTTCCAACGACGAAGACATTCTCTTAGATGTTCTCGAATTTTGCTCCTTGACCAAGGATCAGATTTCTGTAAGAAATGGTTCAAATTGTCTAAGCACTACGGGACTCAACATCTGAAATCAACAGTCCCCTAGACTTAGAACTACTTAAACCTAACTAACCTAAGGACATCACACACATCCATGCCCAAGGCAGGATTCTAACCTGCGACCGTAGCAGCAGCGCGGTTGCGGACTGAAGCGCCTAGAACCGCTCGGCCACAGCGGCCAGCTGAACAAATCTCTATCGCAGAGGAACTGAAGACATACCCCTTCCCAGGTGATGCCCTCTCTCCCTTCCTTCATCCCTCCTATCAACTCTGATCCTTACCTCTTCCTCCCTCCCTCTGTCCTTGTCCTGGGCTTCCTTTTCCCCTCATCACCTTCCATCCTGCTTTTTCCCCGCCTACCGTCTCTCTGACTCCATTCTCTCCCCCAATTCCTTTTGCTCTCCCATCCGCTGCCTTCCCCACTCCTTCTCCTGTCCACCCTGGCCCCTCCTCCTTTCTCTGTGTCCACTCCCTCCATTGTCTCCCCCCTTTTTCTTTTCCTCTCCACTCCCCTTTTTCCCCTTCATCGGTCCAGGTCCCCCCCTCCCCCCCCCCCCCCCCATCTGCCGCCGTGTCTCCTCTATACTGCTGTTTTGAGTATTCAGTGTTGCAAAACAGACACCCTGCTGTCGCTAGTTATGTTTTTTATGTCGTGCGAACTGAAACCAGACTGTCGCCGTGTTTTTTAATTGTACCTGTCTACTTACTGTGTGTCTTCATCCATATCGTCAACCCTGTATTTTTATATTTTAACTTCCACAACTTTCCGCCATTTCACAGTTTTTCTTAACATGTCACCGTTTCATCACCTGTTTTTATTGTTTGTATTTCCATTATGTTATTTTAACTTTTCTGTAGGCTTTAGAGCGGCCTATTATGCTGCTGCCAGAAAAACGGGAAATGGAGAAAAATGGGGTCGTGTGAATGACGCTGTACAAAATATATCAAATTACTTTATTCTTATATTTTTAGCGGAAATCCAGATAGTATGGACAGTATGATCTGTCATATCCTTTATATTGAAGCGTAACATGAAAAATAATGGTTAATAAAGAAGAACAATTCTATGTGAAGATTTGTTTTCTACATTATCAAACATCCAGAACCACAAATTTCCATTAAATATATTAAAAAAATACTGTTAAATGGAAAATATGTATAATCACATCACGTATGACTCAAGTAGATCGAGTCAATGGTCACTATCATAGTCTGATGCCGCAAAACAATTCATCTATTGGCCTGTCGGGGCGGCCGAGCGGTTCTAGGCGCTACAGTCTGGAGCCGAGCGACCGCTACGGTCGCAGGTTCGAATCCTGCCTCGGGCATGGATGTGTGTGATGTTCTTAGGCTAGTTAGGTTTAATTAGTTCTAAGTGCTCAGAGCCAATGCATGTATTGATGAATGCAGTGATCATAACATAATTATAAGGTTTTGAATATTGTGAGTCCGTTTACCGATTTTCATAGCCTGTTTAAGATAGCAGTTCAGTTTTCTTCTAGTTCTTTCCTTTTCTGACCGGTTTTTCTCGCATTAAATTTGCATCTTACGGTGATAACAAACTTGGTAGGAGTCACTAAGTGGTTTTTCAAAGCCTTAATTGAAAAACTGATAAAATATTTTACAATACATGCGAAGGCTAAGAGGTTTCTTGTTGATGTCTTTGCACTTACCTTGACAAAGACTGTACATCTTGCTAATTCATCTGCACATAGATACGGCATGTTGGTATTCTTTTTCCGGGATTAGCGACTTGACTGCATAGGAGAACTGTTTATTTGTAGACGAGTACATGGGAGTTCCTGGTCCTTCTCACTGCATTTATTTAGGCGACTGTTACGTCTCCCCTGCTTATTGACCTCAAATAAAAATTTTGCTTTTAATGCCTTATTGTACATATATCTCTCATTGTGAATGTACGTCTAGTGTTTTATTGCCTAACGAAACAAAGAAACTAACTTCAGGAGTTCCAGATATTTTCCTTTCTCGATTCACACGGGATAGGTGTCCATTGCTTATACCGAGGATTGCTATACAATCTTCCTTACATATCTGAATGTGTACTTCACCTTCAGTAACGTTATAGATGTTGGCTGTCTGCTGCCTACTCCTCTGTGGATCATCAGAATACTCCTCTTGATAGGATTTGTAGCCACACATCAAAATATATAAGAATTTTGAAGATTATTGTTACTTAGATTTCTGGAATCACGAAACAACTTCTCCCTTGTACCTGCAGGTAGAATATCGAAACATTTTCTCGCATAGGTTCAATTTGAATCTCGTGAGTTTGCGTTTTTCACTACATCCTTATAATTACTGTATTCTTTACCACTGTTTTGCTTCTTCTTCTCAACTTATTCTCGCCAAGATTATGCTTCCTCTTTCGACAGACTTATTTTTCATACTTTCGTCAACATTCCCATTTTTAAATCCACCTGTTCATTATTTGTATTCTGTACTAAATGTGCCTACTTAACACTTCAAACACCCTAAACTAGGTTTACAAAGTGATTAACATATAAATGTTACACAAGGATTAAATTACGTTTTTATACTTTTATTAATTCAAATATAATTTACCTCGGTCCCCAAAGCTTTTCAAATTACAGTTAATTATATGTTGTCTATTTATCATACGCACAATATTGGCTATCCTGTTACTCAGCTATTCAACCTCTTTCTGCTGGAGGGAAAACTGACTGTAGCAGAAAAAAATGGTTCAAATGGCTCTGAGCACTATGGGACTTAACATCTGAGGTCATCAGTCCCCTAGAACTTAGAACTACTTAAACCTAACTAACCTAAGGACACCACACACATCCATGCCCGAGGCAGGATTCGAACCTGCGACCGTAGCTGTCGCGCGGTTCCAGACTGAAGCGCCTAGAACCGCTCGGCCACACTGAGAGTGTAGCAGAAGCTTAGCACTTTTTTGACGTTACAGAAACATCTAGCGAAACGCAAATTTAACATTCTCTGCGTTGTATTACATCCTAATGTAATATTTAGGGGTGACGCAAACGTCGATTTTGATAGCTCCTGTACGCAGAAACAGATGACAGCACTTACCTCTAAATTTTTAAGTTTAACAAAAAAGGAAAAAGAACCTTCGTCGCTATTCCTTCTCTACTCCTACGCAGTACATAAATACACAGAAACATAATTAAATAGAAATACACCCACAGACTAATCTCATTTTAAAAAAAATGTTGTAGGTCAAAGACAAAGTAATGGAAAGATTATGTTAGCAAGTCCACAAAACACAAACAACTACACATACTTCAAATAAAAAAATGCAGAATACAGTGATGTGCATAAAAGTGTGTTGAGAAAAAGATAAGAAATGCGTAGTGCTGCAGAAGATCTAAAAAATTAGACCAATATTATCACTGTCTCACACAGAAAAACAACGATGTGCTAGCAGACGGAATTTCCCGATGTAAGCGAGAAACCAGCCAAAAAATCACGGTAAGTACATATCAACCTATTCTTAACGAGCTGCTTTTTTATCTAAAAGCAAACCAAAATGTAAATAACTTAGTTACAGAACACTGATAATGCTTTACCTCAATAAAGCAAAACGCATCGGGTGAAAAAATCACGCAATTTTGTAGTTGTAATGACAGAACAAAAATGTCCTGAAGAATTCCAATACTTGCTTAATCACGTGGTGAATATGCCGGAGAATAGTGCCATGTATAGGCGTCACTTTGAAGTTTATTGCAGCCTTCACTAAAAAATACTTGGTCTGCCATAGTAATATCTAACTTACTTTTTGCAGTTCCCTCGTACACGAAAATTTTTGTGGATAGGGTGGACAGCAGCGTGCTACCGTTTGCCGATGGCACTGTGGTGTACAGAAAAGTGGCTTCGTTGAGTGACTGTAGAAGTTGGTTGGTTGATTCGGGGAAGGGGCGAAACAGAGAGCTCATTGGTCTGACTGTAGAAATATACAAGACGACTTAGAATTTCCCTTTGTTGTGATTAATGACTACTTGTTTCAAACCGTTATTACTGAACCTTCGTAAAATTTACGACAGCTTCTGCTGCCAGTTCGCCGTTTTGCCAATCTGGTATCGTCAGTGTAAGATGTAAAACAGGACTTTTGTACTAATTTTTTATGTGATGTACCATTATAGACTTTATAGCTGAAATTAACTAGTTTATAAACTATTAAGTCATTTGAATAAAATATAGAGTATTAAAATTTACGATCGTTCTGTAACAGTGTAATATTTTTCCCACTGTGGTGTTCTAGGGTTCAATATAAGCTATTGCAGATAAGTATGAAAAACAGTGCTTTACCGATCGAATACAGTATTAGTGGTGTGCTGCATTACGCAGTCACGTTGATTAAATATCAAGGCGTAACATACACTCCTGGAAATGGAAAAAAGAACACATTGACACCGGTGTGTCAGACCCACCATACTTGCGCCGGACACTGCGAGAGGGCTGTACAAGCAATGATCACACGCACGGCACAGCGGACACACCAGGAACCGCGGTGTTCGCCGTCGAATGGCGCTAGCTGCGCAGCATTTGTGCACCGCCGCCGTCAGTGTCAGCCAGTTTGCCGTGGCATACGGAGCTCCATCGCAGTCTTTAACACTGGTAGCATGCCGCGACAGCGTGGACGTGAACCGTATGTGCAGTAGACGGACTTTGAGCGAGGGCGTATAGTGGGCATGCGGGAGGCCGGGTGGACGTACCGCCGAATTGCTCAACACGTGGGGCGTGAGGTCTCCACAGTACATCGATGTTGTCGCCAGTCGTCGGTGGAAGGTGCACGTGCCCGTCGACCTGGGACCGGACCGCAGCGACGCACGGATGCACGCCAAGACCGTAGGATCCTACGCAGTGCCGTAGGGGACCGCACCGCCAGTTCCCAGCAAATTAGGGACACTGTTGCTCCTAGGGTATCGGCGAGGACCATTCGCAACCGTCTCCACGAAGCTGGGCTACAGTCCCGCACACCGTTAGGCCGTCTTCCGCTCACGCCCCAACATCGTGCAGCCCGCCTCCAATGGTGTCGCGACAGGCGTGAATGGAGGGACGAATGGAGACGTGTCGTCTTCAGCGATGAGAGTCGCTTCTGCCTTGGTGCCAATGATGGTCGTATGCGTGTTTGGCGCCGTGCAGGTGAGCGCCACAATCAGGACTGCATACGACCGAGGCACACAGGGCCAACACCCGGCATCATGCTGTGGGGAGCGATCTCCTACACTGGCCGTACACCACTGGTGATCGTCGAGGGGACACTGAATAGTGCACGGTACATCCAAACCGTCATCGAACCCATCGTTCTACCATTCCTAGACCGGCAAGGGAACTTGCTGTTCCAACAGGACAATGCACGTCCGCATGTATCCCGTGCCACCCAACGTGCTCTAGAAGGTGTAAGTCAACTACCCTGGCCAGCAAGATCTCCGGATCTGTCCCCCATTGAGCATGTTTGGGACTGGATGAAGCGTCGTCTCACGCGGTCTGCACGTCCAGCACGAACGCTGGTCCAACTGAGGCGCCAGGTGGAAATGGCATGGCAAGCCGTTCCACAGGACTACATCCAGCATCTCTACGATCGTCTCCATGGGAGAATAGCAGCCTGCATTGCTGCGAAAGGTGGTTATACACTGAACTAGTGCCGACATTGTGCATGCTCTGTTGCCTGTGTGTATGTGCCTGTGGTTCTGTCAGTGTGATCATGTGATGTATCTGACCCCAGGAATGTGTCAATAAAGTTTCCCCTTCCTGGGACAATGAATTCACGGTGTTCTTATTTCAATTTCCAGGAGTGTATATTGTGTTCGAACATTATGAATTACATCGAAGAAAACGGTCTATTGACACACAGTCAACATGGGTTTAGAAAACATCGTCCTGCGAAACACCACTAGCTCTTTATTCGCATGAAGTGTTGAGTGCTATTGACAAGGGATTTCAGATCGATTCCGTATTTCTGGATTTCCGGAAGGCTTTTGACACTGTGACACACAAGCGGCTCGTAGTGAAATTGCGTGCTTATGGAATATCGTCTCAGTTATGTGACTGGATTTGTGATTATCTGTCGGATAGGTCACAGTTTGTAGTAACTGACGGAAAGTCATCGAGTACAACAGAAGTGATTTCTGGCGTTCCCCAAAGTAGTGTTATGAGCCCTTTGCTGTTCCTTATCTATATAAACGATTTTGGAGACAATCTGAGCAGCCGTCTTCAATTGTTTGCAGATGACGCTGTCGTTTGTCGACTAATAAAGCCTTCAGAAGATCATAACAAACTACCAGACGATTTAGAAAAGATATCTGAATAGTGCGAAAAGTGGCAGTTGGCCCTAAACAACGAAAAGTGTGAGGTCATTCACATGAGTGCTAAAAGGAACTCTTTAAAGTTCGGTTACACAATAAATCGGTCTAATCTAAAAGCCGAAAATTCAACTAAATGCCTAGGTATTACAATTACGAACAACTTGAATTGGAAAGAACACATAGAAAATTTTGTGGGGAAAGCTAACCAAAGAGCGTGTTTTATTGCCAGGACACTTTGAAAATCTAACAGACCTACTAAGGAGACTGCCGGCATTACGCTTGTCCGTCATCTTTTAGAAAACTGATGCGCGGTGTGGGATCCCTACCAGATAGGACTGACGGAGTACATCGAAAAAGTTCAAAGAAAGGCAGCACGTTTTGCTTTATCGCGAAATATGGGAGTGAGTGTCACAGAAATGATAAAGGATTTGGGCTGGAAATCATTAAAAGAAGGTCGTTTTTCGTTGCGACGGAATCTTCTCAAGAAATTCCAATCACAAACATTCTCCTCTGAATGCGCAAATATTTTGTTGACACCGGCATACATAGGGAGGAACGATCACCAAAATAAAATAAGCGAAATCAGAGCTCGTACGGAAAGATATCGGTGTTCATTCTTTCCGCGAGCTATACGACATAGGAATAATACAGAATTTTGAAGGTGGTTCGATGAACCCTCTGCCAGGCACTTGAATGTGATTTGCAGAGTATCCATGTAGATGTTGATGTAGATGCAACGTTGCAAAGTTGTATGATATGGCACGAACACATAAGGTCAACAGTATGGAGGGCAAATGGTCGAATTCGATTTATTGGGAGAATCTAAGGATAGTGTGGTTCATCTGTGATGGAGACAGCGTACTGAACACTAGTGCGACACATTCTTGAGTACTGCTCGAGTGTTTGGCATTCCCACCAGGTCGGATATAGGAAACGATTCAGCGGCAGGCTGCTGCATCTCTTATCAGCATGTTCGATCAGCACGCGAGTATTTCGAAAATGCTGCGTAACTCAAATGAGAATGAGCCCAGGGAAGGCGACATTCTTTTCGCGAAGTACTGTTGAGAAAATTTAGAGACCCACATTTGCGACTGACTGAGGAATAATTTTACTACCAGCAACGTATATTTCACGTATGTACCATGAAAGCGAGATAAAAGAGATTAGTGCCTGTACGAAGCATATCGGCAGCACTTTTTCCCTCGTGTCATTTTCGAGTAGGGCAACGGCCGTGCTGCAGTGGATACACCGGTTCCCGTCAGATCACCGAAGTTAAGCGTTGCCGGGCATGGACTGCACTTGGATGTGTGGCCATCCAGGCCGCTATGCGCTGTTGCCATTTTTCGGGGTGCACTCAGCCTCGGCTCTGCTCAAAGGAAACCATCATAAGGACCGGGAGTGCGGTGTGCTGACCACACGCCCCTCCTATCCGCATCCTCAGTTGAGGATGACACGGCGGTCGGATGGTCCCGATGGGCCAATTGTAGCCTGAAGACGGAGTACTCTCATTTGCGAGTAGAACAGGATGGGAATTCTATAAGTTGTACAGGGTACCCTCTGCCATATACACTCTGGTAGCTTGCAGAAAATCTTTGTAGAAGTCTATTTGAGATTCTGTATCTCAGTCACTGGTCATTAGGTTTATACACTATTTAGAATAATGTCCGTCTATAACAAATAGCTCCCCTTATAACAATATTATAGCTGTTAGTTTCGACTGACTTGCAGTCCTGTTAGCAGTCATTCACAAATGAATGTAATGTTCACTATACAAGATGAATAACATGGCTGTAGCTTATCTTATGAGCTCGTGCTGCTACGATGTTGTACTGGTGTGTTTTCCAGAATGTTTTTAATTAATAAGCTCAACTGTCGTAAAATGTTGATGCACTGTGAAGGACGTGACCTGAAGTTATGATACGTGACAGGCAGCGTAAAAATAGCTGGGCTTATGTGCTCGACACGTGCCTACACCGGACGTTGTACTTTAAAGCAGCGAACGCTTGCGTTTCAAAACAGCAGATTGACGCTACCAGCCCAGTTACGAGAGCACACTCATTCGTGTAATTACACTGCCGGAGGACAGCTTAGCATACAGAGAGACGTCGTGTTAAGCCGGCACACGCGCTAATTCCCGCGGGACAGCGTTTTTCTGATAACACGTTCTCGCGTTCGCTAACGTACTGTCGTCGACGAAGCACAAAACTGAGGTTGTAGTGAACTGGCATGAAATGAAACATCTGCAGCTTAAATGAATGAAAACATGTCCTGCTTATCGAGAGTAATGTTAACACGTGGTATGCGCGCTTGCAAACCATTTAAAACTATATTTACTGTTTGTCACATACTTCGACTGTATTAGTCGATAATTACTCACTTTTTTGTATGTATTCTCTCCAAGTAACCGACTACGACTATTGGGCTGTGGTGCACTATGGACTGAAAGTGCATACAAAGCCGTTATCTCAAATGTATCTGAACACTGACGAAATCAGTCTGCTGCTGCAATATTTTGACGCCATGTTTCACATTTTGTGTGTTATATTTTTGATTCTACAACACAAGAAAATAAAAACTCATTAAAACAAAACCTAGATACTTGAAGTCTGAGATTTATCGGCACGTGTAGTACTAATGGCAGGTGACTACTACTCCCCATCCTAATTGCTCTTTACAAGGGAGCGCCATAACTGTTTTCCCTGTTACATATTGTTAGCGTGTAGTTTTGACGGAGTTCCTATTGTATGTACACTACTCGCAGCAGATAAGTTTCTTAGGGAGTTAGTGACGTGTTCCATTGATCAATCGCAAGGTAACCGTTATGGTGTGGAACGTGTCAAGGCATGAGAAATGCACACAGAGCAACTTTTTTTTAGGTTTAAAATTTTTATTACTCACCCCTTTTCCTTAAATGACAGAAAATACATATATTATGCCTATAGATTTATTTATTCCTATTAAAGAATTCATCTAAGGTACAGAGGGAGTTTTCAAGGAGATATGATTTCAGTTTATTTTTAAAACTATTACTGCAGTCTGTCAGACATTTTATTTCATCCGGTAATTTATGGAAAAGTTTTACAGCGCCTTATTGTACCCATTTCAGTGTCAAAGACAGGTTAAGTAGAGGATAGTGTAAGTCTTTCTTTTTTCTGGTAGGCCCATTATAATCATAAATGTCACTGTTGTTTTTTAAACTGGTCCACGTTTTTCAGGACGAATTTCATTAGTGAGTAAATGTACTGTGAGGCTGTTGTAAGAAATCCTAACCTTTTAAAGAGATGCCTACAAGATTGCGACTATACCACACATTATTCTAACCACTTTCTTTTAAGCAGTGAATACTTTTTGCTAAGTGTTGAGTTACCCAAAAATATTATTCCGTATGACACCAGAGAGTGAAAGTGTGTAAAGTGTGTTAGCTTGCTAATTTCTTTATCCTCAAAGTTAGCTATTATTCTGACTGCAAAACTTGCTGAACGTAGTCGCTTTAGGAGATCCAAAATATGAATTTTCCAATTAAGATTCTCATTTATATGGACACCCAAAACTTAGTATGCTCTACCCTGGCTACTGATTTCTCCTAATGTGTTATATTTATTGAAGGAACTGCACTCCTTGCAGTAGAAAATAGGATGTACTATGTTTCTTCACAGTTCAGAGCAAGCCCATTCGCAGAAAACCAATCAATAACTTTTTCGAAGGCATTAGTTGTATCATTTTCTATTGGAGTTCCTTTTACTGGTTTAATAATGATGCTTGTCTCATCAGCAAACACTGTCAGTTTAGCTTCTTGTTTCAGATAAAAAGGGAGGTCATTCACGTATATCAAGAACAGAAAGGGACTCATGATCGAACCCCGTGGAACACTTAATGTAATTTCGCCCGAGTTAGATGAAGTGGGAAACTTCCTTAAATCTCTCAAGCCATACAAGGAAACTTTTTGCTTCCTGTTCTGTAGAAATGACTTAAATCACTCATATGCTGTTCCATTTATACCACAGAACGCTAAATTTCTGTAACATAATGTCATGGTTCACACAATAACACGCTTTGGATAAGTCACAGAAATTCCTACTCCTTGTGTAATGAGAGTATTTGAATGGTTTTACCATAATCCCTCATCATAGGATAAACGAAAGTAGGATTCACATTTAAAATTATGGAAACCCTTTTATTATTTCACTCTCCTAGGCTATAACAATCCTAACTGCGTCCTTGGGATTAACAAAGCGGCAGGTCTTCTAACCAGAGCAAAAAGCCATTTTGTAAGATGGCTGTATAAGATATGGAAGAGGACTATTTATTTCACAGTCTGCAACGGTCCGCCTCACCATCAGCTACACTTCCGACCATAGAAGAAAGGCATTCTCGCACAACAGCGATTTTATAACCATGTAGGGAGGGTTTCATTTTTCAACTCCGTCTGCCCTAAAGACCTCATTCGCAGCCCAGTCAGCCTGCTCATTTCCCTTATCCCTTGTACCAAAGCACTCAGCTGCATATAACCCCCTAATGTTCTACGTATTACAGAAAGAATGTTGTGGTCAGTACGTTTGCCGAAGGTGCGGAAGATCCCCATGGGCATCAGAACAAATGAGAACGTTTTCCCTTGGTCCCACCCTATCCTTCACTGCGCCTTCAGAATGGGGTACAACTCATTGCGGCACGAGACAAACATACGAACATCGTATGTAGTAGACGGCGACATAAGAAATGATCCGCAAAACCCACTGAATAGTTTAGGAAGTCCTCAGTTTAGATCAGTCCGTATACACGATGTTACTATAGTGGTGCTTACCGAGAAATACACTACTGGCCATTAAAATTACTACACCACGAAGATGACGTGCTACAGACGCGAAATTTAACCGACCGGAAGACGATGCTGTGATATGCAAAAGATTAGCTTTTCAGATCATTCACACAAGGTTGGCGCCGGTGGCGACACTTACAACGTGCTGACATGAGGAAACTTTCCAACCGATTTCTCATACACAAACAGCAGTTGACCGGTTGCCTGGCGAAACGTTGTTGTGATGCCTCGTGTAAGGAGGAGAAATGCGTACCATCATGTTTCCGACTTTGATAAAGGTCGGATTGTAGCCTATCGCCATTGCGGTTTATCGTATCGCGACATTGCTGCTCGCGTTGGTCGAGATCCAATGACTGTTAGTAGAATATGGAATCGGTGGGTTCAGGAGGGTAATACGGAACGCCGTGCTGGATCCCAACGGCCTCTTATCACTAGCAGTCGAGATAACAGGCACCTTATCCGCATGGCTGTAACGGATCATGCAGCCACGTCTCGATCCTCAGTCAACAGATGGGGACGTTTGCAAGACAACAACCATCTGCCCGAACAGTTCGACGACGTTTGCAGCAGCATGGATTATCACCTCGGAGACCATGGCTGAGGTTACCCTGCATCACAGACAGGAGCGCCTGCGATGGTGTACTCAACGACGAACCTGGCTGCACGAATGGCAAAACGTCATTTTTTCGGATGAATCCAGATCCTGTTTACAGCATCACGATGGTCGCATCTGTGTTTGGCGACATCGCGGTGAACGCACATTAGAAGCGTGTATTCGTCATCGCCATACTGGCGTATCACTCGGCGTGATGTTATGGGGTGCCATTGGTTACACGTCTCGGTCACCTCTTGTTCGCATTGACGGCACTTTGAACAGTACACATTACATTTCAGATGTGTTACGACCCGTGGCTCTACCCTTCATTCGATCCCTGCGAAACCCTACATTTCAGCAGGATAATACACGACCGCATGTTGCAGGTCCTGTACGGGCCTTTCTGGATACAGAAAATGTTCGACTGCTGCCCTGGCCTGCACATTCTCCAGATCTCTCACCAACTGAAATCGTCTGGTCAATGGTGGCCGAGCAACTGGTTCAAAAATGGTTCAACTGGCTCTGAGCACTATGGGACTTAACTTCTGAGGTCATCAGTCCCCTAGAACTTAGAACTACTTAAACCTAACTAACCTCAGGACATCACACACATCCATGCTCGAGGCAGGATTCGAACCTGCGACCGTAGCGGCGATCGGTTCCAGACTGTAGCGCCTAGAACCGCACGGCCACTCCGGCCGGCCGAGCAACTGTTTCATCACAATACGCCAGTCACTACTCTTAATGAACTGTGGTATCGTCTTGACGTTGCATGGGCAGCTGTACCTGTACACGCCATCCAAGCTCTGTTTGTCTCTATGTACAGACGTATCAAGGCCGTTATTACGGCCAGAGGTGGTTGTTCTGGGTACTGATTCTCAGGATCTATGCACCCAAATTGCGTGAAAATGTAATCACATGTCAGTTCTAGTATAATATATTTGTCTAATGAATACCCGTTTATCATTTGCATTTCTTCTTGGTGTAGCAACTTTAATGTCCAGTAGTGTATTATCAAACAAGTAAGTAACATAATGGGTTTGTTTTCCCTTCTAAAATTTTTAATAATCCTAATCTTCTGAAGAATATAAGGTGGTTATTTACTTCAGCCTTTCGGTAAAACATGAATACTCGCCCCATCCACTGCTGAAGGATGGCTCACTTCATATGTGTGTGATCACACACGAGTACATGGTATTGAAGGACTTGTCGCACCGTTAGTTATCGCCTGACGAACATTGGCGCTCGCTATCTTCGGTGCAATGGCTGGGAAAGGGGCTCCTTCAAAGGGCCCCTGTCGCAACCCTAATCTCGTATCCGGCTACGCGGAAGCTGAATACCCGCCGGCGGAAATTGACCTAGATGGCCGTTAAGAGGGCGCTGTATCGGCGCTGCGCTGCGCTCGAAGCGTGACCGCGTCACTCGTCTCGCCACGTGAATACCCCGGCCAATACTGCTCCTGGCGGTCGTTATAAATGCAGACAACGTACAGACAGTCACTTCTGTACTGGCGTCTAATTTTTTCATTTACGATTGTTGATGTATTACCGACTATTCGATAACATCATCGCTTGTCACATGATCTTTCTCTCCGGTCACGATTCGGATTGTGTCTCTCCTTGCTCTAGACCTATTGACATCATTGTGGCGAAAGTTTCCGCTTTGAAACTCTTTCACATAGGTTGCTTTAGACTTGTCCCTGTTTGTGTCCTGTCCGCCGTCAATCACCCATGTTTAGCTCGGCTACCGCTTGGTGCCCGGTTCTCTTCCGCAGGCGGCTCTTTCGGCTTTCCCCATCACCCGTATCCCTCTTGGGATTTGGCGCGTACACTGATATCCGGCTACTCGCAGAAATATCGTTTGCAACGAGGAAACAGCGAGTTGTTACGTAGCACGATCGCTAAATTGGTTTTACCGCTGGAGCAAAAGCTGCAGCTTGAGACAGACTTGTTACAAAAGTCGCTTCAGCTTCAGGCGGAGCAACTCTGACCCCATGAAGTCACTTAGCTCCAGGCCTCAGCATCCCTCGCAGTCTATTTCCCATTTCTCCTCTGTCTTTTTCGCCTTTAAATGACGCTACGGGGGACTGGGATACATATTTGATGGCGTTTCAAGTCACAGATGATCACTGCAGCTATCGTTATTTCTGACTTGGGCGTCACCTGAGACATTTCTTCTGCTCCGCAAATTGACACCTCTGTCTGACCCCTCCTTTCAGGAGATATGCGCTCTTTTGGTTAATTATTAATCCCAAAATGGTTCAAATGGCTCTGAGCCCTATGGGACTTAAATTCTGAGTTCATCAGTCCCCTAGAACTTAGGACTAATTAAACCTTACTAACCTAAGGACATCACGCACATCCATGCCCGAGGCAGGATTCGAACCTGCGACCGTAGCGGTCGCGCGGTTCCATACTGTAGCGCCTTGAACGGCTCGGTCACCCCGGCCGGCTATTAATCCCAGAGAAATAGTTTGGGTTCCAGGCTCGAGTTTGACCAGTACCATAAGCAGCCTGGTCAACCATACGGCTCCTGGCTCACTGACTTTCAAGGTCTCAGCCCCAAATGCCACTGAACTTGCGTCATTCAAGGCTGCAAGGCTTCATACAAGGACTCCTTGATTCGTAACGTCATGGTTCAGCTGTCATCCGCTCCTGAGGTCCGCACCACGGCGTTGACGCTTGATGACCTATCGTTGAGGACGTTTTGTGCATTGCACACTCATAGAAATTGCATAGGCTACGAACGACTCAGGACGAGGTCACAAATTTCGGCGGTCCACCCCATCGTGGCTGATTAGGACTACCATCAGGTTGCAGCAACGTTGTGATTCGCCGTTGCCTGACTTCTATATGGCATCCTAGCCTCCGGTGGCAACTCCCTTCGTGCCTGTAATTTTCTTCCGTTCATTACCGACCGGGCAGTTAGGATTGCTGGAGGTCTGGCACGCGCTGTGCCAAAGTGGGGCATCTCCACTCAGTGTGTCGAAGCCGAGCGAACCCGCCCCATGAGTGCACCAGGACAACATACAACAACTGAAGTCGGTAGTCCCTCCAGGACTTCATGCTGAAGTTCTTTCTTCCCCTTCACGTTTCTCAACGGGACATTCGTTTCCAGGTGGAGACAAGGCCACGGTTTCTTCAATAAATCAGGCGACGTAAGCACAACTGAGCTCGCCCTATTTGAAATTGCCCTCGCGCCGTTTGGTGGCCCCTGGGGCAGTTTTATTCCTGCTGCTCTCGAGCAGGTCTCAATCACTGTGGCATACGAAAACATCACGCAGCTCATTCCGTAATCTGTAGTCGACCACCACCAACACTTTAAGCCTCGCCTCTTTACGTTGTTTGGGTTTTCTATTTCAGATGAACTAAAGGTCGGGCAAACCGCAGTTTTTTCCTGCAAGCAAGTGAGTCTGTGCACTGAGTTTGCTCCTCGATTTCAGCCAGATTTGGGGTGTGTTTCAGAACTTCAGGCATACATCACCCTTAAGCCGAACGCCATGCCACGTTTTTACTGCGCCAAACATATCCCGGTTACCTTATGTGCTGCAGTGAAACAGGAGCTAGGTCGTCTCCAGGCTGCTGGTGCTATCGCTTCGTTTAAATCTAGGACCTGGACCAATCCAATAATCATAATCGGAAAGCCCAATGATTCTCTCCACTTGTGTGCAGATTTAAAAGGTACAGTCAGTGCTCAATCACAGGAGATAATTTATCTTATCCCCTAGCTGGAAGACCTCCTCATATAACTTGTAGAATGGAAGTACTACTCAAAGGTCAACCTTGCCGACACTTACCTGCAGCTACTCTTAGATTAGAAATCACTGGACATTTTTGTCATTAATACACCTTTTGGATTGTGCAAGTGCATGCGGCTTCCATTTGACATTGCCTCGGTCCCTGAAACTTTACAAAACTCAATGGAACAGCGTACACGTCATATGCTGGCTTGTGTGAATTACTTGGTTGGAGGGTTGATTTGGGGGAACGGGACCAAACAACGAGGTCATCTGTCCCATCGGATTAGGGAAGCATGGGAAGGAAGTTGGACATGCTCTTTCAAATATACCATTCTGGCATTTGCCTGAAGTGATTTAGGGAAATCACAGAAAACGTAAATCAGGATGGCCGGGTGCGGTTTGAACACTTGTCCTCCCGATGCGTGTCTAGTGCGCTATCCACTGCGCCACCTCGCTTGGTGTGAATTACTTAGATTATATAACCGTCATTGAACCCACCTCTCAGGACCATCTGCGAAATCAGTCGCCCTTTTTACGACCCTGCAGGATACTGATATGTGTTGTTTAAAAGTGTGGAGATATATTGAGCCACATGTGGAGTATTTGGGGCACTGGCTCACCAAAAAGAGAACCACGCTCAGTGACAGGAGTATTGCTGCAATAGACTCTTTACTCTGTCTGACTAATTTATCTGAATTGCAGGTCTTTTGGGGCAAAATCCTCTGTTACTCCAAGTTCGAGCACTGTGAAGCCCATACTGCACAACTCCTGACTCAGTTGTGTAAAAAGTATGCGCTTCAACTGGACCCCCGCGCATTTACCCGATTGCAAACCATGCTGAAAGCCACCCCATGCCTCATGCCATTCTTTCCAACTCACCCATTGGTTGTGGCAACTGACACATCAACCTCTGGCGCACAAGAATGAGGATGACTCCCAATAGTCTATAGGATAAACATCATAGACACTGACCGCTGCCCATTGAGCCCAGTGAACTTATTCTCAGAACGAAAAGGAGACACTAATAATAGTGTCTGCTGCAAAAAATTCATGTCTACCTTTTGGTACAGAGTTATCCCTAGTTACAGATCACAAGACGTTGATGGCATTATTCAAACAACACTAATTCCTTCCAGTGAAGAATGCCGAAAGCCTCCAGTGATGTGCATTGTTCCTGAATGTATTCAATTATACCATCCGGAATAAGCCTACGTTGCAGTATTCCAATGGCAATGCATTTTCCCATCTTCCCGTTGGACTGGACCCTCATTTCGACCAATAGGGTCCACTGCTTCCTTGTCGATACATAGCAGTAAAACACAATGGATGGTTCCTCCAATCCAGCCATTCATGTAACCGCTGCCACATGCCGGAGCCCCAAATTGCGGCGCGTCCTCTGGTATGAAAACTTTGGCTGCTCACCTTTCGTCAGCCGCCAGTTGCTGAGCGAGTTCAGCACCTGGAATATATTTCTCAGAGGCTGTCGATATTCCTACACTTCAGCGGATCATGCAGAATTTCGCTATTCGTCTGCGCCACATCATCGCCAATGGTAGGCGTATCGAATATGTCATAACCTAAATACGAATATCTGTAGTGACGTTTACATGATGAATGAAGTGTGTGCACGCCGTAGTTTATAACTATTGTAGTTTTTTTTCATATAGTTCAGTAGTTGTCACCCTGTATGCAACTGACTGGTTGAACTACACTGAAGAAACTGGTACACCTGCCTAATATCGTGTGGGCCCCTGCGAGCACGCAGAAGTGCGGGAGCACGACGTGGCGTGAACTGTACTAATGTTTGAAGTAGTGCTTGAGGGAACTGACACTATGAATGCGTCAGAGCTGTCTATAAGTCCGTAAGAGTACGAGGGGCTGAAGATCTCTTCTGAACAGCGCGTTGCAAGGCATCCCAGATACGATCAATAATGTTCATATCTGGGCAGTTTGGTGGCCAGCGGGAGAGTTTAAACTCTCTGTAGCAACTGTGGCCGTGCGGGGTATCGCATTGTCCTGCTGGAATTCTCCAAGTCCATCATAATGCCCAATGGACATTAATGGAGGCAGGTGATCAGACAGGATGCTTACGTACGTGTCACCTCTCAGAGTCGTATCTAGACGTATCGAGTGTCCCATATCACTTCAACTGAACACGCCCCACGCCATTACACAGCCTCCAGGAGCTTGAATAGTGCAGTGCTGACATATAGGGTCGATGGATTCATGAGGTTGTCTCCATACCCGTACACGTCCATCCGCTGGATACAATTTGAAACGAGACTCGTCCGACCAGGCAATATGTTTCTAGACATCAACAGCCCAATGCCGGTGCTGACGGACCCAGACTTGGCGTAAAGCTTTATGTCGTGCAGTCATCAAGGGTACACGAGTGGGCCTCCAGCTCCGAAAGCTCATGTAGATGATGTTTCGCTGAATAGTTCGCACGCTGACACTCGTTCATGGTCCAACATTGAAATCTGCTGCAATTTGCTGAAGGGTTGCACTCGTGTCGCCTTGGATGTTTCTCTTTAGTCGCCGTTGGTCCCTTTCTTGCAGGATCTTTTTCCGTCCGCAGCGATCTCGGAGATTTGATGTTTTACCAGATTCCTAAAATTCACTGTACACTCGTGAAACGGTCGTATGGGAAAATCCCCACTTCATCGCTATCAAGGAGGTGGAGTGTCCCATCGCTCGTGCACCGACTGTAGCATCACGTTCAAAGTCACTAAATCTCAATAACCTGCCGTGGTAGCAGCAGTAACCGATCTAACAATTGCGCCAGGAACTTGTGTTATATATGAGTTGCCGATCGCAGCGTCGTATTCTGCTTGTTTAGGTATCTCTGTATTTGAATACCCATGACTATACTAGTTTCTTTGGCGCTTCAGAGAAATAAACTAAGAAATATTTTTACTTTACTTTGTTTTAAAGTCTACACCGTAATACCAGTCACTGCTATCTGTGTCTGTGTCCGAATTATCTGATTGTAAATTACGATTATAGGTTAAAGGCTAGTACCCATTGTCACCTCAATATCAAAGTCTTCTTCCTGGAGCCTTTCCGCATACCGCAAAGACTGTCCGACGCTGGAGGGGGCATGTTGTCGATTACTTCATGCACAAGGGATTCAGTGTCTGTTATCTTAAATGATTTCTTTTTTTCTCACAGTTGGCCTTGAACCTTTGCCCAAATTCATTCCGTGGGATTATACTGAAGTGATATATGTACAAACGCAAAATCGTGTGACCACATTCACGTGTGACAAAATCAAGACTGTACGTTCTGTTGCTTAATTTATATCAATTAACGAGCTGCAGGAGTTCGGCACGAGTTTGGTTTACACTGGGCGATATATTTTTATTTTTAAGCCACCGGATAATATCCGCTTTTGTGGTGTTTGTACTTGGTGTTTTATTGGTAACAATTATATGATAAGTAGCATGGTACATTAAAATGGTCGACTTTGAAACAATGCATGGCAAGAATTGTTCAGTGAAACGCATTACGAAACTAGCAGCGTTCATTTGCCAATGGTAGTCACTGCTGTTTTCCTTACAGCTAAATGCAAGTTTACTCTCAGGAACGAAACCAGAAGAAGATCCAGCATGCAGAATAATAATCTGAGAACCTATTCCTATGGGACCTTTAAAACCGCCAGTACCATTACTCAACATCCAGATTGTCTTCTCTGAATGAATCTGATTCAGCCATGGTTCGTCAAGGTACTACTCTATTGAACTGACTCCTTTTATATCTTGCTTCCTTATAAGGTATGTGTTTCTTGTCGCACCATATCACTTCCTTCAACTACAAATCAATTACTGAGGTCAATGTCTTGTAAAATTCGTTCACTCCCGGAGCGCGGCTCCTGAAGTCAATTTTCGCATGCGTAATTGTAACAACTTTTTATGATTTCGGGTGTTCACTGTTCTCATGGAGAGCTTTAAAACATCTTTGTGAGAACCATTTACTTGTGTTACAGGTTTCTTGCGATTTCGATGCTTTCCAGGCTACAATTTTTCCTAGGTTCCTTCTGCTCTGACGCTTTCGTTTACAATTCTGTTTACTGTATCTTGCCGACAACATATGCTCCTGCAGTCCGTTTTTGTGCCTTCAAATGTTGACAGTACGATTCCCGCTTTCAAATTCACCTTTGAAAAAGCTACAAAAAATGGTTCAAATGGCTCTGAGCACTATGAGACTTAACATCTGAGGTCATCAGTCCCCTAGAACTTAGAACTACTTGAACCTAACTAACCTAAGGGCATCACACACATCTATGCCCCAGGCAGAATTCAAACTTGCGACTGTAGCGGTCACGCGGTTCCAGACTGCAGCGCCTAGTACGGCACGGCCACACCGGCCGACAAAAAGTTACAAATACAGTAAATAACCCCCTCGCCGACTGCAAAGCGCTTCATGTTCATTGCTGTCACCTGACTTTTTTAATCGCACTAAAACATTTGCAGATACGCATTCTCAGCCACATTCCTACAAGGAAAAAAAAAACACAAACAGCTGAATGAATAATCCGGTTGTCGCAAAGTATGACAACAGTGCAGCATGCAGGAGACAGATTCTTGCCATCTAGATGTAACTCGCAGCTAGCCGCTCGGAAAGAGATGAATCTTGATTTCTGCCATTGGTTAATGGAGGGGGTGCGCATAAGGGCTGAAAGTTGGGCCACCATCCTACATGACGCGGACTTACCATACAACCCGCAATAACAACAGTAGCCTCCCCCTCCCCCGACCTACACCACAGGCAGCAACCGCGGACCTTGCTCCATCTTCTGATGCCGCCCTCTTCAGAGCACCGATCCCATCATTACGCACCTGGTACGGCTGTATGGGCCCTCTTCTAGGAGAGTACAGACAAGGGAAACTCTTCAGTCACACCACCATCATATTTAGTGGTAGGTTGGCCCATTGGATAGCCCGTCAAAAACTGAACACAGATCAAACATGAAAATAAGAAGAAGGTGTACTGAAGTGTGGAAAAAAGAAGCAAAATAGAAACAGGTTCAAATGGCTCTGAGCACTATGGGACTTAACTACTGAGGTCATCAGTCCCCTAGAACTTAGAACTACTTAAACCTAACTAACCTAAGGACATCACACACATCCATGCCCGAGGCAGGATTCGAACCTGCGACCGTAGCGGTCACGCGGTTCCAAACTGACGCGCTTAGAACCGCACGGCCACACCGGCCGGCAATAGAAACAGGGAACAGTCCAAATTTAATAAGTGAAATATCAATCGATGATAACGACCGTCGTGTCGTGGTTATGTGGTGACGATGTTAGACTGCGAAATACAAGATCCGGTTTCAAATCTCCCTCTGGTCCCATACTTCTTTTTTCACAAATTTATGAAATGTCCTTCCGATCATTGACGCATCAGTTCGCTGTATTCAGATTTGAGTACGTGTCGTGGCGTGATGTCCGTTTGCAACAGCGATGTGTAACGAAAGGACCTCCAGGCGTACGTATCTCCTATTTCTTAGATGTAGGTACGATAAGTAATAACTGAGGAGCTACTTGACCAAGAAGTAGCGGCTCCGGTCTCGTAAACAGCCGGGGGAGTGGTGTGCTGACCGCATGATCCCCCATATCCGAATCCAATGATGCTTGTGGGCTGAGGATGACACGGCGGTCGGTCGGTACCGTTGGGCCTTCATGGCCTGTTCGGGCGGATTTTAGTTTAGTCTAGTTTAGTTTGGGTACCATATGTTAAGCCTCTTGTAATCCGTTTTGGAAATTTTGGCTCTTGAATTCCTTCGTTGCAACATATTTCACACCCGTTTATTGTTGTTTTCAATTCTATGAGAGGTCTCTGCGGCACCTCGCCTACGCTCACTATTCATCACATTTACTTGCGACGGTAATATACTCTTAACATATGACTCATGCTCTGTGATGAATAGTGAGAGCAGCCGAGATGTCGCTTGGACCTCTCACGGGAATGAGAACAACAAATAAACGGGTGTGAACTATGTTACAACGAAGGAATTCAAGAGTCAAAACTTCTAAAACGGAAGGCAAGAGGTATAACATGTGGTACCTGTGTAGAACAAATAGGAGGTACGTACGTCCGGAGGTTTGACTAAAGTGTACCGGCACATCAATGACCAGACGGCCAGTTCGTAATTTTGTGAAAAATATATGGGGCAGGAGGGATATTTGCCCCAGGTATTCCATTTCGCTGTCTGATATCGTGACCACACAACCACGACATGAGATTATTAACAGTGCGCAATACTGCACATATTGAATTTGGACCGTTCACTGTTTCTATTTTGCTTCTTTTTCCACTGTTCAGTACACCTTCTTCCGGTTTTCATGTCTGACCTGTGTTCAGTTTTTGACGGGATATCAAGTGGACCAACTTACCATTACATCTCAGGGGACGCGATGGGGAGTTTCCCTTGTGAGCAGAGCCTTGCCAACCACGTAGCCTATCCGCGCGGCCACCACGAGCCCGCGGTTTGCGAGTAAGAACGCGGACACGCTTCGCGAACGTTGCCGGAAGTTGCCGAAGGTTCCCAATGCTAATGACGCATGAGCGGATGTCCACGAGCCACGAGACTGGTACAGCCGCAAGAGGGCTTGTCAGCAGCCATGCGGATTTCATGCGCCTCCACTTACTTGCAAATATAGTGCGAATTTACAAAGTGCGTGCTGCGCTTCACTTTGCGCCAGACTTGGACGAAATTTTTGCGAATGACTAATGACGTATACAGATATAAATTACCATTCGTTATTCGTTAATAATAAATATTATTCGAAACATTATCTGTGAAAAAAAGTTGTTCAAATCGCTCTGAGCACTATGGGACTTAACATCTGAGGTCATCAGTCCCCTAGAACTTAGAACTACTTAAACCTCACTAACCTAAGGACATCACACACATCCATGTCCGAGGCCGGATTCGAACCGTAGCGGTCGCGCGGTTCCAGACTGAAGCGCTGAAGCGCCTAGAGCCGCTTGGCCGCACCAATTTTCTGTGAATAAAAGGTGTTAAGAATAACAGATAATTTGAGGTCCAATTGCATTTATTGCTCCAGATTGGTGTCATTTATCAAATGAATGTACTTTTTGTTTCTTTTAAATTAGTTTTCAAAAGCAAATCTTTTTTTGAGGTGTCTCATCAGAAACTTTATTTGATTTACGGAGATTTTCCGTTTTGACACTAAGAAAAACACGTTCTACACATGCAATGCACTCCTGAAGTCGTCTTTAATCGTGACTTCAATATATGACTTCCAGCTCACATTCTTCTTCTGCAAAAACTGAGAAATCATCAATTCTGCAGTAGTTTTAGGGAACTTTGCTTCTCATATTACTGCCAAATAAAATGTTGTTTTTGAGTCATAATTCCATTCAAAATTAGTCACTCGATTTCTTTGACTTTTCTCGTAGGTGAATCGTGGGTAAAACTTTCCTGCAATAATGGCAGTTGGTACAGAAAGGTGAAAAACGTCTTCCTACCGTCACTTGACACTTTCACAATACATAAGTTGCAAATGTGCTGCAATGTTATGAACTCTTTCATATACTTGAACCCAGTGTCTCTTCCGTAACATTAGGGAGGACGACGGTTCAATCCCGCGTCCGGCCATCCTGATTTAGGTTTTCCGTGATTTCCCTAAATTGCTCCAGGCAAATGCTGGGATGGTTCCTTTCAAAGGGCACGGCCGACTTCCTTCCCCATCCTTCCCTAATCCGATGAGACCGATGACCTCACTGTTTGGTCTCTTCCCCCAAAACAACCCAAAGCAACTCTTCCGTAAGTTTTGAATCTCCGAACTCTACGTGATTGTATAGACGGACGTCGGATCGAATTGCGTAATTATATCAAGGAGACACGGGTATCCGATAATGTTAACGATTTACACTACTGGCCATTAAAATTGCTACACCACGAAGATGACGTGCTACAGACGGCAGGAAGATGATGCGGTGATATGCAAATGTTAGCTTTTCATAGCATTCACACAAGGTTGGCGCCGGTGGCGACACCTACAACGTGCTGACACGAGGAGACTTTCCAACCGATTTCTCATACACAAACAGCAGTTGACCGGCGTTGCCCGGTGAAACGTTGTTGTGATGCCTCGTGTAAGGCGGAGAAAGGCGTACCATCATGTTTCCGACTTTGATAAAGGTCGGATTGTAGCCTATCGCGATTGCGGTTTATCGTATCGTGACATTGCTGCTCGCGTTGGTCGAGATCCAATGACTGTTAGCAGAATATGGAATCGGTGGGTTCAGGAGGGTAATACGGAACGCCGTGCTGGATCCCAACGGCCTCGTATCACTAGCAGTCGAGAAGACAGGCATCTTATCCGCATGGCTGTAACGGATCGTGTAGCCACGTCTCGATCCCTGAGTCAACAGATGGAGACGTTTGCAAGACCATAACCATCTGCCCGAACAGTTCGACGACGTTTCCAGCAGCATGGACTATCAGCTCGGAGACCAAGGTTGCGAATACTCTTGACGCTTCATCACAGACAGGACCGCCAGCGATGGTGTACTCAACAACGAACCTGGGTGCACGAATGGCAAAACGTCATTATTTCGGATGAATCCAGGTTCTGTTTACAGCATCATGATGGTCGCATCCGTGTTTGGCGACATAGCTGTGAACGCACATTAGAAGCGTGTTTTCGTCATCGCCATGCTGGCGTATCACCCGGCGTGATGATATGGGGTTCCATTGGTTGGTTACACGTCTCGGTCACCTCTTGTTCGCATTAACGGCACTTTGAACAGCGGGCGTTACATTTCAGAAGTATTACGACCCGTGGCTCTACCCTTCATTCGATCCCTGCGAAACCCTACATTTCAGCAGGATAATGCACGACCGCTGTACGGGCCTTTCTGGATACAGAAAATGTTCGACTGCTGCCCTGGTCAGCACATTCTCCAGATCCCTCACCAACTGAAAACGTCTGCTCAATGGTGGCCGAGCAACTGGCTCGTCACAGTACGCCAGTCACTACTCTTGATGAACTATGGTATCGTGTTGAAGCTGCATGGGCAGCTGTACCTGTACACGCCATCCAAGCTCTGTTTCACTCAATGACCAGGCGTGTCAAGGCCGTTATAAGCCCAGAGGTGGTTGTTCTGGGTACTGATTTCTCATGATCTGTGCACCCAAATTGCGTGAAAATGTAATCACATGTCAGTTCGAGTATAATATATTTGTCCAATGAATACCCGTTTATCATCTGCATTTCTTCTTGGTGTAGCAATTTTAATGGCCAGTAGTGTAAGTAAGGTGTTGAAGATTGAAGGTTTTAGTGAGATGCATTCCCATCGATGGCTGCTTACATAGAGTTCTTCCACGGTGTTAGCAGTGGGACGGGGAGACGTATTGGCAGGTGTGGACACAGTTGAAGTGCGCCGAGTCGGTAGTGTAAGGGCTGTAACGTACTAGTCAGCTCGTCTGCCGTAGCCACTAAGAAAATGACGTGCGTTGTAGCACACGTACTAGGCTGCTGTGATTTTGTGGCTCCGTTCTGCCAGTTGTGAGCAGGCTGTCCCATGGAGAACGAATGTGCCTGCCTTCAGTCGCCATGCAGTTGTCGAAGCGGCCAGACCGTACTTGCGTTCTGAAACAAACTTAATAAATACTTTCGACAGCTTGTAGGACCTGAAGAAATTTCCAGTTGTGCAATATGTCGCCATATTTATAGCCATCTCTTTCTGGCACACTATTTTGTAAAACAGAGCATACATTTATTATGGCAATTGCCAATTGTTCTCGAACATCCATTGGGCTATAAAAATTTTGCGTTCTCCGTTTATTTGCCATAGCGTCGAAAGCGTATTCTATAAACCGCCTAGACCAAGACAGTCAATTTTTAAAGATTCTTTTATTGTTTGTTACAGTCCTTCCTCCATAAGGACACATTAAATTTTCAGATATACCGAATGCCTCATCTTCGACGATGTCGCACGGCATGATTACTCACTTGTTTGATATGAGGATATTCTATGATACTTTTTACTGACGAAATTTCATGTAAAACTGATTGCATAAAAATAGATGAGGCAAATAGATGGGTATGCTATAACATCTTTTTAACAGAATTTATAAACGGCAGCTCATAAAGCAAGTAAACTGACGGAGAAATAGTATTTTGTAATTAAAGTACGTTTTTTGTGAGAAAAAAGGCACACATGTTCCACGTTCATCTCGCTGGGCTGGTCGGCCACGATTGACCGTCAGCAGGCTGACTAAATTAGCTGCACAACATTGCGGTTGCCTAGTCCGTTATAGCCCAAACTGCTGAGGCCATCGTCCGATAAGCAGTTTAATGTTTCATTTGTTACGCTGTAAATCAAGTAAAGCTGTGCTCAACTTGAAGGATGGTTTCAGCACTGCAGTGCTTTACTATGGATAGTGGTGTGCTCTTGTCTTCTTCCCTCCAGTGAACAGACTTATACAGCCAGTTAGAGGGGCATCTACATTTCAGCGCGTATTCCGAAATTCGTTGCAACTTGAATTGGCATTAGTGCCGTTGTTGTAGGGGAAAGAAGTGATAAGAACAAAGGAAATCTTTGATCAATTGGGAGTCGAACCCTAATCGTATATTTTGTAGTCTGGAATTTAACCTACTGATCCACAAAGGCACATTTCTGGACAAACCATGAAAGAGTTATTTATCAAACAGAAACTGCACTGAACCAAGGGAAGAAATACTAATTATGCAGAAGAAGTGAACAAGGAAATACGGTGGCGTTTTACGTTATTCGTTATTTAATTTACAGATAATTTACTAGCCAATAAATTTGTTTGAATGATCTACTTTGGTACTGTATGTCTACATATTCGAATAATTTCCAAACAGAAATCTATTCCAACAATACCCTTGTCTTTATGGGTGTTTTCTATTTCTGTTCGTATTATCAGCTGCAGTGAGTCCTGCCATTTCATTTGCTCGATGTACTCACGAAAGCCTATGGTGTAGCTGATAAAACGTTTTTTTGTTAATTATAAGCAAAGTGGACAATTATGGTCTGTTGCCACACAGCTCAACCTAAATCTTTTTAATTTGTTATATTCAAAATATGACTAAATGTCAATGCGAATTTAGCTGCTGATTGAAAGTGAGCATTAATTCACCAGCTACCATTTCACAGAAATATACAGTTGCGCAACTGAAACAATGACCTTCAGTAACATTCAATATTCGGTTATCACTTTAGTTTTAGTTACATTGCAATAGCACTTGGTGAGTCTCAGGTATAAAGCACAAACCTTCTCCATAGAAAACACTGAAAATCGACCGCTAGAAAGAAACTCTAATGCTAAATGCATCTGAACACTTGCCGCGCTCATTTGCGCCGCTACGTTGTGTCGAAGCTATATGGGTAAAGTCTATGTTTCCTTACATGTGTTGCAAGGGCACGCAGCTGTTATCCGTCAATCCGTAAATGAGCGTCGTGTGTTACCGAGTGAGTGAACTGCTAGCCGCGTGTTTCCGCGTGCGCGTGCATAGCGAGTGATGTAGACGAACGCTACTCACGCGGATGCACCATGTGGATGCAGCGCTCTAGTACTGAAGCTTGGAGGCCATCCTCTGTTGACAATGTGGCGCCACAGTCACCCTGGGGGCTATCTTCGAATCCCCACTGTTGCACCGGCAATCCCTTCCGCATCCACGTGGATCGGTGGGAGCCTCTGGCACCTCCATTACCAGTGATGCCCCAATGAACATCGCTGAACAGCCTCCCTTTCCACTCGTCTCTCCATGTGAATATGCCAGCCAATAGCGTTACTCACGGGCAGTATAAGTACAGCTGCCCATCGAACAGTCAGTCAGATCTGTACTCGCGTCTGGTGTTGTCAGTTACTACAATTTATTTACTATGGACTGCTCGACAGCAGCCTCGCTTAGCATTTGGTCTTTCACTTTGGTCGCTTTTCGGATCCTGTCTCTTTTTGCTCTTGGCCTGTTGACATCGTTGTGGCGAGGGTTTCCGCTCTGAACCTCGTTTTTGGCATAGGTTGCCTTGGGCTTGTCCTAATCTGTGCGCCTTCTGCTGTCGGTCAGCCGTGTTTAGCTCAGCTACTGCTTGGTATCGTGTTCTCTCCCGCAAGCGGCTCTTCCACCTTGCGTCATCACCAGTTTCTCTCCTGGGTTCTGACATGTACGCTGATACACGGCTAATCGCTGATATAAGACGTAATATCTTTATGTTGGACTGTATCCTGTACATTTAGTGGTAAAGGTCTGACAAATCCATACGCTTCACAGTCTTAAGCTTGACTAGAAGGCTCGTCTGTTTCCCGTGCATAGTATGTGACACATTTCAAAATAGAAAAAGTGCTTTGAGATGTCGATTCTGTCAATGAAGTAAGCTTCTGAATGAAAGTGACGTAAGGAATCTTAACGAATTCTTTGAAACTGAAAATTGTGTTCCTCTGCTCAGAAAAATCGTTTGGCATTGTTGGCAAGCAGACCAAGTGCGGCTATGCTCAGATAGGTAATTGGAAACTTTTTCATTCTTTGCTCGCGTTATAACCTTTTCGTGGAGATGGTTCAAATGGTTCAAATGGCTCTGATCACTATGGGACTCAACGTCTTAGGTCATAAGTCCCCTAGAACTTAGAACTACTTAAACCTAACTAACCTAAGGACATCACACACACCCATGCCCGAGGCAGGATTCGAACCTGCGACCGTAGCAGTCCCGCGTTTCCGGACTGCAGCGCCAGAACCGCACGGCCACCGCGGCCGGCGTTTCGTGGAGAAATGGTTCAAATGGCTCTGAGCGCTATGGGACTTAACATCTGAGGTCATCAGTCCCCTAGAACTTAGAACTACTTAAACCTAACTAACCTAAGGACATCACACACATCCATGTCCGAGGCAGGATTCGAACCTGCGACCGTAGCGGTTGCGCGGTTCCAGACTGAAGGGCCTTTAACCGCGTGGCCACACTGGCCGGCTCGTGGAGAAATATGGGGCAGTCAGAGGGCGCGTTTTGTAAACACGAGAAGGGTCTTGTCAGGAAGCCGAGCTGTCGCCAGCCGGCGAGGATACAGGTGCGTGCATGAGCCGTCGCTTGAGCTTTCCCCGGGCATGGCAGGAGATGGACGCCGGTGGAACGCAGCAAAGTTGGCGAACTTTGAAAACTGTAGGAAAAATGGCACCGTCTGAAAACCCCGCAGTGTGACGTAGCAAATTATTACAACCTGTTATCTCGCATTAAATGCGTAGCTTGCCATGGAGCCGGGGGGAGGGCAGATTTTCGTACTCACGCCCGCACTGCTGATGCCGAGCGAGCCGTTGTAGTTGATTAACGCTGCGTTCAGTACGTTATACATGCTCACTATGAATCTGAAGAAGTACTGTTAAATATCAGTCGACCTTTTTCATACATTGTGTACCAAATTCTATGGATAACAGAACCATACTGCTGAATGTTCAAATAAATAACTTCAATAATTTCGGAGATACAATTTTTTACATAAAATACATAATAATTGTGCTGGCATTGTGAAACTGAGTTAGGTACTGTAATTTATTCATTTATAGTATCAATTGAGACTATAACCTAGAGAATAGGTTCATATACTCTAATTTTCTAGAATTTTATTTAGTTTCATTTCCACAGATTTCTAACGTAATCAACAGTATGTTGGAAAATTTGTATTTCATTATATTTTGGTTGTGTGAGTGTTTTTGAGACACTGAGACAGTGAATGGAGGACATAGGTAAAGTGAGAATGTGATATTTTATTAAACCTATGTAAATGTAACTGTGAGAAAGTTGTAGTGAAGTACGGGAATTAGTGACGTATGACCAAGTGAGCTTGATTTTTGTAGAGGACAGCCAGAAGGGGTATTGAGTATTAAATGTATTAGTAATTTATTTTGTGGAGAGAGATCGTATTTTATTTTCATTAAATTTTATCTAGTTTCGGAATTAAGAAATTTCTAGTCTAAATTACGTGTGGTGATCTGATTGGCTGATATTAGAAATACCGCGAGTGCAGAAGTGTTCTAGATGATCTGATTGCCTTCTTAACATACTAGCCCATAGGAATTGAGAGTTTCCCGCGCGTTTGAGTAGGGCTTTGTGCCTCAGGCCTATGAGTCGAGAGAGTCCCCCGGGAGCCGTCTTCTGGTAAACACCTGTGTTAAATTGCGCTGACCACCTTTGTATTGAAATGAATAAATCAGCGAGTTTGATCGGTTATCGTGTAGTTGATGAAACGCGACTACAGTGTTGAATATATTGCGAAAGATTGAGCTTTGTGAGTGACTTATTTTAGAAGATTTTCGTGTGAATATTTCAAGTCGTACATACACTCCGCTTGGCGTGCTTCTTAACAGTTCTGTACACGGAGATTGTCCGCAGCTCGTGGTCGTGCGGTAGCGTTCTCGCTTCCCGCGCCCGGGTTCCCGGGTTCGATTCCCGGCGGGGTCAGGGATTTTCTCTGCCTCGTGATGACTGGGTGTTGTGTGCTGTCCTTAGGTTAGTTAAGGTTAAGTAGTTCTAAGTTCTAGGGGACTGATGACCATTGCTGTTAAGTCCCATAGTGCTCAGAGCGATTTATACAAGGAGATTACTGAACGACTGACTGCGTTAACTCGCAAATAGTCCTGGGTCAATGACTTTTTAGGACGTTTATCGGGTAGGACTAAATATCTTCTGACTGATTTTGGTTGTGGACGTGTTACAGAGACAGTCAGTAACATGGAACAGTTAGTGTCGAGATATTAAATAAGGATTTGAGAGCTTTTTTCTGTGTTTTAGAGACATAAAGCAGCTCAGCGTACAAGAAATTTTAGACATTATTTAAATGAGTCATGTAAGGCTCCCGAATGCCCGATAGTTTAACTAACTTTCAGATGCTACCTATGGATGGAGTTATGTGGCCTCTGCGTGCTAAGTATTTAACTGACTTTTCGTCAAAGCTGCTTTCATCAGCTAAATCCGCACCTATCATCGAAGAAAGAGGGGCAGAAAACCTGATGGCTATCCACGAAGATCGTTTAATGTGTAGTGAGAGACCAACGCCCCCCCCCCCCCCACCCCCTGCCAACGCAGCAGGTGAGTAACACTGTACTGCACCAGAAATCCAAATACTCTACGGTGATAACGACAGTGACGGCCGAACATTGACGCCTCAAGATAATTGTACTACAAATGGCAGTCATATAAAAGCTAGACACAGGGAAGAAATGTAAGTAAACTTTTTATTATTTCAAATGTACTCGCCATTTAGCCCACAGTAAGACAAGTTGTAAACATGTTTGCGGTTGCCTGCGGAACCATGGTTGTACCTAGGTGTGCTACCCTTCATCCGAAGCAAATCGACCGCCCCGAAAGTCTTTTTTCAGGCCTTCAAAAATATGCAAATCGCATGAGAACAGTTTGGGACTTGGTGGAAGATGTGTAGGGGCTTCGGAGCGAAATTTCTTCACCGTACTGGAGACAACATTGACAACATGCGGGCCCACATGTTTCCAGGGTTGTTTGAAGTACGCTGCACAAAAATGGTTCAAATGGCTCTGAGCACTATGGGACTTAATCTCTGTGGTCATCAGTCCCCTATAACTTAGAAATACTTAAACCTAACTAACCTAAGGACGTCACACACATCCATGCCCGAGGCAGGATTCGAACCTGCGACCGTAGCGGTCACGCGGTTCCAGACTGAAGCGCCTAGAACCGCACGGCCACACCACCGCCTACGCTGCACAATTCAAAATGTTTTCTTTGCTATGAGTGTTAAACACAGGTGTGCGTAATATGTACTTTTGCTGTTTATGAATTGCCATTAAGTTTAGGTTATCCTGCGTGCTCGAAAAACGGCCGGCGAAGAAAGGCTCCCCTCTTGTCATGTATTTATTAGGTACAGGAAATTTGGAAATTTATGCTAAGACCTTATGGGACTAAACTGCAGAGGTCATCGGCCCCTAAGCTTATACACTACTTAATCTAACTTAACCCGACTTACGCTAAGGACAACACACACACACACACACAAAACCATGCCCTGAGGGAGGACTCGAACCTCCGACGGGGTGAGCCGCGCGGACCGCGACAAGGCACCCCAGACCGCGTAGTAATTAGGTACAGGTCACATATAATATAATGGCAGTTCAGTTAGTTAATGTTGCTATATTTTGGCGGGCTCATAGAATCATTTAAGGCCGTGCTCAGGCGTTATTAGGAACATTCTGTTCCGAAACGGTGAGACGATAACTTGCGAGTGCGCGTCTGTTCGAGTTGATTTGCGGTAGAGGTAGCTCGATAGTTTAACTTTTACGAGGGACTCAGTAAAAAGTGCTTAGGGTTTGAATTTAGCAGTTCGTAGCCACTCTAACTTTCGTGACTGTCAGACTGTGAAGCACATGGAACCGTGAATTATTTCGACTGGTTTTTATATTTGTTACTGGTTAGTCTGAAAAGCTTCATTAACGCTTAAGGAAATTTATAGTATTTCGAATCTTCAGATGTGAAAATTAGCTGCTAATTTATGCATATTTTATGAGCTGTGAGACTTATCTTTAATTGGGATCGCAAGAAACAGTTGAATAAGGTATTCTGTCTATACTTGAATCGTATATACGCAAACTTTGCTACACAAATAACGTTATCGCCAATTTGTTTGATGATGTACACGGTCCAGTCACATTAATGCGACCACCGCTTATGTTCGACGTCAACATGCCATCACAGACGGCGTGTGGCAGCACTAGCTGTGGTGGATATGTAAAGCATGTCGGGGGACACGGAAAACAGTGCAGTCTGTGTCGTAATACGGAAACGGATCGATATATGTAACGTGAAAAGGGCATTATCATTGATATCTGGGCCAAGGGTGGAAGCATTTCGCAAACGTCTAAGTTTGTAAACTGTTCGCGTGGAGCTGTGGTTAAAGTATACCGAGCAAGTCCAAATGGCGTTATCCAAAAGTGGCCCGAGGAAACTGTGGTGCACCGTTGGCCGTACATGACAGGGGTTAGTGACATCTGTGGAGATGTATACGAGCGAAGAGACTTGCAACTGCTGAGCAACTGGTCGCCCAGATGAACCAACGGGTTACCAAAAATGTCACCTCAACGGACGTTTAGCGAACCATGCTCCATATTGGCTTCCGCAGCAGGCCCATGGTTCATGCACCCATGCTGACTTTTGCTCATAGGCGATGAGGGCCGGAATTTGTAGGCCAGTTCAACAGCTGGACGACTACTGAGTGGCGACAGGTGGCCTTTTCAGATGAACCGTGCGACCTACCATCCCAAAGATGTTCGGGCTCACATGCGGTTCCTCTTCCTCGAAATGTCTTGGCCCAAACTCGTCTAGGGGTTGAACCGCACGTGTCGCATTACACACCCTAAATTAGACACTTGTGGCCCTTTGGTTAAATTGTCTGCCTGATGGCAAATTTGCGAAATACAAAGTTAACATAACATATAATAACAGTGATAACAATATCGGGAACTAAATTAACGACCCATAAATGATGTACTCCACACACTTGTGATTTGGTTATAATAATGTTTATTTAGAAAGCAAAGTAACTGTGAAAGTGGTAGTCTTTAGAGTTACTGTTACACTCGAGCACGCATCCATTTGATACAATTCGGTCATTCACAATCTCATCGTGAAATACAAGTTATCTAAGCGAAACGTTAGAGTTCACACCAGGCGCGCGGCTTCTCGCTGCTCAGAGAGCAAGTCCCGCGATACCACACAACGCGAAATTTTCTAAGTCGTTTCATTTCCTAGCTGCCTAAAGACCGACCGTCCGCTGTCACGTCTGCATCCGATCTGTACTCTCTGGTCTTTCCAGCCGAACTGTACGCTTTCGTGTCTGCACCAGCACTCTCCTTTGCCCGTCCCCAGGCACGTTTAGCTCGCGCCGCTTATCGCTCAACTGACTAGGGCAGATCCCTGTCCTGAAGCCGTCCGTCTGATTCGCTACAGTTTATTCTACATTATTTTACATTTTAACATATTTAAATAATCAAAGCTTGACCACTTTCTCGTTCTAAATAAAGTAATAATGATATCCATCACCGAATAACTTTGAATGCCACGGCCAGTAGCCTTGCCCAATGTGCTTTCTGATAAATAAATAAAGAACAAAAGTAACTACAATGCAATAAACTTTACAACAAATATTCCATTACGTAATGATTCAATAAGGTGTAATGATGTCACTGTTCAATTAGTTTTGTGTGGAGGAAATGATGATCTGATGCTCAATTGAAAATACTGATAATTTAAATTTACTATATGTTTAAACAAATAAAGTTACAGAGTTGATATTTACTACGATTATCATTTTAATGATGCGCTTCTATATGGAATGTCGATCGTTAAGATCGACCAAAGCGTTCAGATTTTAGCATTCAGGTCTTTGTCACAAAATTTGTTAATTTCACTATAACAGTAAATCCGAAACTATTATACGTATGATCAATATTCAAATTTTATTGGGATCAGCATGAAAATTTATTTAGGATGACAGATTTAAATTACTGTGACTTCATTCCCTGCATTACTATTGAACTAAATAGTTTTCATAAATGTTTCCCTTTATGGCCGATGTTAGGTCCGCCTTATTTAACACTGCTACGTCTCCTCGGCCACAAACGGCTTGTACTGGGTTTCCCTATGACGTAGGTTCTCGTCTGTCTCACTCGCACACTACAGTGCTTAGGCCTGAATAGACAAAAGACCCCTGTAAATTTCCCCATCACATGGTGAATCTGCGCCCTTTGTGTCACACGCTCCTGGACGACAGGGTTCTTTTCAGAATTCCTGTAGGCTGACTCTTTTGGCCATATGCTGTATTTAAATGAGAGTGCAGTGCTCGTTAACTCACAACAGCTTTTTTTCTCCATCGGCTTTAAACGTCTGAAAGCAACGTCCTGTTACAATCATCGGAAGGTTCCAGGCTGGAGGGCATTCCCTGGGTTTCCTAGTCATTCTGGAAGGAATAATGGGTCAACACAATCATGCATCCATCCTCGGGGAACATGTTCACTCCTACATGCAGTTTGTTTTTTCTTGGCATGATAGCATCTACCAGCAGGAAAATATAACGTGTCAAACATCTCGCAGTGTACGCGCGTGGTTCGAAGAGCAACAGAATGAGTTTACCGTACTCCACTAGTCACCAGACTCAACGGATTTAAACCCAATCGATAATCTTTACGACCATTCGGATCTAGTTGTTCGGGCCACGGATCGGCAACGGAGGAATCTAGCGCAGATTGGAGTTTGCCAGGTTCCGTATCCCTGTCGGTATCTCCAGAGCCTTCCAGCACTCTCTTACCTGTACGTCTCGCAGCGGTCCGCACTACAAAATGTCATTATTCAGGCTTTTTGCAGGCTGTTACATTAATAAGCGTCTGCAATGTGCTTTTATACTATTTTGTAAGGTCATCAATCTGTTTATAGTGTTTTTTAAAGGTGAGTAAATAATAGATTCATTGAAACTTGGTTAAACAAGGTTTCTCATCTTTAATTCACCAATTTTCCACTCTTAGAAACGCTACTGCAAGATAGCTAACCTGTATTACGTAAGTGACGGTGTGTGATCCACCCCTACAATAGATAACGAACAAGTACAAGTCAGTCTCGCACATTTACACAACCCCCGCCAGCAGATAATTGGTCCCTTTGTCGGCTGAGGTCCTCTGGTAGAGTGGAATGAATGTGTTTGTCTTTAAGTGTTTCTATATAAGGATGAAAGGCACAAACTGTGGTTCCCATGTCCGGTATTAAGTACCCCACTACGTGATCGAAGTTCAGTATCTGTGTTAAGGTAGGCAGTTAGTGTTGGGGCTCCAGAGCTATAAGATTATCCAGCAGTTCCATGAGATCAAGTCTAGTAGCACAAAGTAGAAGAGGATGCCCGTAGGCGCAAGTCTTAACTTAATTTACGACAGAAAACGGTGGCAGACGGCAACGCGGGAACTGACAGATCACACAACAGCAGCGACGCAGTCTTCAGCATCGGCGACAGCAACAGAGAAGAGATAGTAAACATGTCTGATCAGTTAAGTACAGCTACCGAAATTCCAGAAGGATGTGGATTTGAAGATCAGCCGTCAGTGAGGAACGGACACTGTCAGCGGGTCAGAGAGTCGTAAACTGGAGAGTGTGAATGTTGTAGAAGGTCAATGGCATTGGTACTGGAAAGTTATTTGAAACGTGTCAGTAAATATAAACGACTTAGGATGCGAAATTACGAGCGTAGAATCTGAAACTAAAGCTGATATTAGATACACAAAAAGCTGGGAGATTTGAAAGTAGATGTTGGGAAAGCTGACGTAAGAAACCTTTAGACAGGTCGACATAGTAGAAAAATCATTGGGAACTAAAATCGACGAGATACGTAAAAATCTGAGGAACTTGTTTAAGAGATGTTGAGCAAAGGCAAATTACGCAAGAAAGAAACTGAACGGAATCAGTGACTTGTCGGTAAAAGTAGTTGAGTGCTATGAGAAAGTCACAATCTCCAGAAAAATTTTGAGGCGGGAATCAGTGGTGAAGGAGTACAACACGAATAAAACAGATATGTATGCTGAACTAAATTCTTTATCAGTACGTCAGGCAATCACTTTGATTGGAGTGCCTTGGCATGCGCCAGTACATATGAAAAGCGTCAGAAGAGACGGAAACGCACAATATATGTGTATGTATTGTTTATAGGTGACACATGAGTACGTGTGACAGTTCAGTGTCGTGTTATGATACCAACACATGGCCATTCCCCTATAATAGCACAAAGGGAGTGGCCGAACGTAGTATCTCCGTCAGACGGACGGATCCCTATCTACAGTATCACATACCCCCATTCGTCGAGACATTGGGGAGAGATCTAGAATTTAACCTACGAATTCGGCGTTGAATTTGAAGATGAAGAACAGTATATCACTACCTCTCCTAACCTTACCTAACGAAAATATTTACATCACCAGGGTTTTTGTCGGTTATCTTCGAGTTCAGAGCCAGAGCACTAGCATGCGCTAGCTGAGCTGAAACAAGCGCCGTATCATTGTTAAGAGGTGCAGTGGCGAGAGAGTGTGCCGGGGCTTACCACAGTTCACTACTACCAGCGTCCCGTTCTCATAACGCGCCTATGTTTAACATATAAAGACCGCGCGGGGCAACGCAGTGGTTAACACAGTGGATACGCATTTGGAAGGATGGCTGTTCAAACCCGTGTCCGGGAATCCGGATTTAGGTTTTCCGTGATTTCCCTAAATCGCCGAAGGCAAATGCCGGGGTGGTTCCGTGAAGAGAGCACGGCCGCTTTCCTTCTCCTCCTTTCGTAACCCAGCTTGTACTCCTTCTCTAATGACCTCGTTGTCGAAGGTACATTGAACACTAATCTCCTCCTCCTCCTCCTTATCAAAGAAAGAATTGTACTATAGTCTGAGAGTGCAATTAAAAATTAAAATAACTTTTCCAAACGTCATCATTACATGCTTAAGTATATTACCATTGTTAAGTCTCAGAAACATCAAATGAGTACGGTATGTTAGGGAAAATATACGATAAACAGAAAAAAATAAGTAGCGCTGAACAATATAACTAGAAAACTGTAAATTACTCAGAATATGCAAATATTTGTCTCAATTAAAAGTTACAAGTCTCAACTTGATGGGAACATTATTTTGACCAAAATTGGCGTTTTTAAGAAAAGTTGGAGGTGCTAAATATTAGATTCAGAAAGATAAAAATTTGTATGTAATATCAGTAATATGAGTTAAATGTAAAAACATTATATGTGTGACACCAATAAGCTAACTCTATAAGATTTAAAGTTATTTACTAAAAACCAAATCTGGAATGAATATGTTCTTTTCAATTATAAGTTAAATATGATTTATATTTGTAAAGGGAAGATCTAATTACAGCACTCGATTACATTCATGCTATAATACAGCTGTACCAAGTTTCAAGACTGTGTTGTAAATAACAGTAGTTGTTACAAGGAATCCTTAAGAGGCAGTTCAGAAGTCATGTTCTTCTGTCAGTTCCATTCTAAAAATTCTAACTACCAAAGTTTAAATGCAGCGAAGCAAAAACTTTTTCAGTAACTAAAGCAAACTTAACTCTGTTTATATAAAAATTAAGAAGATTGTGATTTGTTAAATGAAAGAGCTATTAATACGAGGGTTGCCTTGAAAGTAATGCACCCAGTTCTTTCTTTTATTTTCTCAGCCGAAAACAATGTTACGAATGCAAAACGTTACGTAAGTATTATCTGAAGTCTCCTAAGTGATTGCGCCACGTTTTCGTCACTTCCGACAAATAGATTAGCTGTAAGACGGCAAGTGGTGAGATTATTTTCCACTTTTAAGGCGTGCAGCTAACTTTTGGTTATTATAAGTCAAGATGATAGACCATTTTACTTGGCATTTCCCGTAGAGGTCGCCTCTGAACTATTAATAGTTCTGCTTCTGATAGGGATATTACTATTATTATTATTATTATTATTATTATTATTATTATTATAAGGGATATTGTTATATTTTGTGTGTGCGAAATTTTACTGAATATACACTCCTGGAAATTGAAATAAGAACACCGTGAATTCATTGTCCCAGGAAGGGGAAACTTTATTGACACATTCCTGGGGTCTGATACATCACATGATCACACTGACAGAACCACAGGCACATAGTCACAGGCAACAGAGCATGCACAATGTCGGCACTAGTACAGTGTATATCCACCTTTCGCAGCAATGCAGGCTGCTATTCTCCCATGGAGACGATCGTAGAGATGCTGGATGTAGTCCTGTGGAACGGCTTGCCATGCCATTTCCACCTGGCGCCTCAGTTGGACCAGCGTTCGTGCTCGACGTGCAGACCGCGTGAGACGACGCTTCATCCAGTCCCAAACATGCTCAATGGGGGACAGATCCGGAGATCTTGCTGGCCAGGGTAGTTGACTTACACCTTCTAGAGCACGTTGAGTGGCACGAGATACATGCGGACGTGCATTGTCCTGTTGGAACAGCAAGTTCCCTTGCCGGTCTAGGAATGGTAGAATGATGGGTTCGATGACGGTTTGGATGTACCGTGCACTATTCAGTGTCCCCTCGACGATCACCAGTGGTGTACGGCCAGTGTAGGAGATCGCTCCCCACACCATGATGCCGGGTGTTGGCCCTGTGTCCCTCGGTCGTATGCAGTCCTGATTGTGGCGCTCACCTGCACAGCGCCAAACACGCATACGACCATCATTGGCACCAAGGCAGAAGCGACTCTCATCGCTGAAGACGACACGTCTCCATTCGTCCCTCCATTCACGCCTGTCGCGACACCACTGGAGGCGGGCTGCACGATGTTGGGGCGTGAGCGGAAGACGGCCTAACGGTGTGCGGGACCGTAGCCCAGCTTCATGGAGACGGTTGCGAATGGTCCTCGCCGATACCCCAGGAGCAACAGTGTCCCTAATTTGCTGGGAAGTGGCGGTGCGGTCCCCTACGGCACTGCGTAGGATCCTACGATCTTGGCGTGCAGCCGTGCGTCGCTGCGGTCCGGTCCCAGGTCGACGGGCACGTGCACCTTCCGCCGACCACTGGCGACAACATCGATGTACTGTGGAGACCTCACGCCCCACGTGTTGAGCAGTTCGGCGGTACGTCCACCCGGCCTCCCGCATGCCCACTATACGCCCTCGCTCAAAGTCCGTCAACTGCACATACGGTTCACGTCCACGCTGTCGCGGCATGCTACCAGTGTTAAAGACTGCGATGGAGCTCCGTATGCCACGGCAAACTGGCTGACACTGACGGCGGCGGTGCACAAATGCTGCGCAGCTAGCGCCATTCGACGGCCAACACCGCGGTTCCTGGTGTGTCCGCTGTGCCGTGCGTGTGATCATTGCTTGTACAGCCCTCTCGCAGTGTCCGGAGCAAGTATGGTGGGTCTGACACACCGGTGTCAATGTGTTCTTTTTTCCATTTCCAGGAGTGTATCAAACAGCTAAAACTCAAAAATTTTATTTGTAGCCATAGTTCCTGATACCGCTGAATAAATAGAAAGTAGTAACATTTTCTTTCAGTGAGCGCAAAAAGTAATGTGGAGTTGTAGACAGGAAATTATGGTCAATATGATCTGCACTGCTTTCTGACTGACCGCAAAAATAGTTTTCAGGCTCCTGTAAACGGCGAAGGTTGGTGTGGAGCATGCGCAGACAGTTTAAGTGTCTTTTCATAACGATATAATGAAGTAATGACCTTTCGATAATTACCCGCTGCCCCACATAGTGACCACGGTTACGGAAGCAGATAGCACAAATGCATCTGTTTTATGACGAAAATTTAGAACCAATTTATAGCGTCCATTCCTTTGCCTCTTGGTTGTCATCAGCAAAGTTGTTGTGAATTTACAGATCTATTGCACTGACAATGTGATGTGACGCCCAGGTTTTTGAGGGTTGATAAGAAAAGTTTTGTCTTAGTGCTGGAGGTATAAATCTAAACTATAGCTGCAGCACTAAATTTATAAAGAGAACGCAAAAATGGACAAATAAGATTATGCGACCACTTTTAAAATGATTATCAGAATATTAGATATTATTGAATTATTAGAGACTACATTGTTAGATAATGTAACTCAGAAGTATTTGCGTGGGCGGGAACTAGTGACAGTCGATATGTTTAACTGGAGCAATACAGTTTTAATCGAGCTGGACGTACACAACCGAGTTTGCTGATAACAGGACTCATTAGACATAAGCAGTTTAATAAGTAATTCAAAGTTAAATGTAGTTGTAATTTAATTTCTTATAAGGATTTTATAACATACATCTCGAAGTAGATCGCCGATATATTACTGTATTATGCCGCAGTTAATGTAACGGCAGTGGGGGTATTCTAAATTTGTAGCTCATCTTTCTTTTTCTATAGTAGTCAGTAGGGTTTTCTATTGCCCATAACGGTAAACTACACATGTGACGGAAAATAAAGAAATGAAATTAAATAAATGTCATCTTCTGCCTACGTTTACTTGCCGTAAGATTGGAGGATGGAATAAAGATTTAAAGGATGTCCACTCGACAGGACCTTCATTGTGGACCTCGTTGTTGTTGTTGTGGTCTTCAGTCCAGAGACTGGTATGATGCAGCTCTCCATGCTACTCTATCCTGTGCAAGCTTCTTCATCACCAAGTAACTACTGCAACCTACATCCTTCTTAATCTGCTTAGTGTATTCATCTCTTGGTCTCCCTCTACGATTTTTACCCTCCACGCTGCCCTCCAATACTAAATTGGTGATCCCTTGATGCCTCAGAATATGTTCTACCAACCGATCCCTTCTTCTAGTCAAGCTGTGTCACAAATTCCTCTTCTCCCCAATTCTGTTCTTTACCTCCTCATTGTGGACGTCATAATGTCAATAATTACTAAAAACATTTTTAAGGACCCTCATTTATTGTAGAAAGCGATCTGATAGAACAGCCCTGTTTAAATATTATCGGGACAACGTCTCAGGATGCCGAATGTGTGGAGCTGGCCAAGGATTTTATGCCATCAAAGAATATTAAAGGCCTTTTGAGGCACAATAAATCATTACCTATTACGTATTGCCTATATAGGAAAGTGTCTTGTAAAGACACCTACAGAGGGATCAGGTTATTAACGGTGGAGTAATATTTTCTGACCCCATGATGAAAGCAGCTAAGGAACGTCTGAATTCTAGTACGCAGTAAAGGCGGCTGCATACCGTCCACTACGTCTTTCCCACGCACCCGGAGAGAGAAACATTAATAAAGCTATATGGGGATGTGTAGCGTCTGCATTTGTGAGACTAAAATAACTTCCGCCCATTAGTTGAAAAATTGTTTTGTTTCGAATACCATATTGTGCTGTATATGATATTCTCCTGACATGGTTCCTAGTCACTTGTTACTAAATTCAGATCCCGTACAAAGAAAGGAAATTTGTAAACTATGTAGCTGCTGAAACTGAAGGCCCAGCCAACCCTCTCAATGCTTATTCGATTACGTTGGAAAACGAGATTCCGGATGGAGGATTTAGTACCCGACCATGATTCAGATTACACACCTAGCCTGAGTATTGATAGGGGGAACACGTCAGAGAGACTTAGCTTCAAGGGACAGCCGTGGCTTGCAGCCCCCGGGAGGCGCAGCAGCAGAGCCAAGTACGTGTAGAGTGGCACCGCTGCCCTCTGACGAGTGTTTATCGATAACTACCGCAGCCCGTATATTTCACACCAGTCTCACGCTATTCACTGAATCGTTTCGGACACCCCATTGAAAAGTGGAGTTTTGGTATTTCCCGATTAAAGTTTGTGATTTGGATTGCTTTCTGGATTGTCGTATACGCTTAAGACGACTTTGAAATGCTCTGGGTTTGTTTTTGTTATTTCTGCTCTCCGATTTTTTTTTACCTCTGGAATCGCCTGTTTCGTTCTGCCAGCCTCTACGTTACCACTGGTGCGAGTTATCATAAAATGTTTTCTACCTGTGCGTAGCAGCATAGATGAGTGGCGACGAGAACTCTCTCGTCGTGCATTTGTTCCAGTGAGGCATAGATACAGAGTTTTTGAAGTTGGGGCAGCAGAAATTGCAAAAAGAGCAGCAAAAACAATGCAGCAAAACACTGGGAATTCCAGCAGCAGACACAGCTGTTGCAGCTTCTGCATAACAAACAACTGTCGGCAGTTGCGGTGTGCTTCCCTCGCCCTCATCCATTCGTTTGTTTCAACGAGGTACACGACAGTTAGGAGGTCCATTTTCATCGTTCTGTTCTTCATTGAAAGGTAACCCAAATAACCGACTTGGACGTCAGTATGCTGTCTTACAGTCTTCGAGTATTAAACTGTAAGAAGTGATACAAAAATTGCACCCACTCTGAGATGCTAGTACTTTGACGTATTCTGATATTAGTGGAAAATCTGGAAATTTGTGGTAATGTCTTATGGGACCAAAATACTGAGGTCATCGGTTCCTAAGGCTAAACCCTACTTAATTTAACTTAAACTAACTTACGCTATGGACAACACACACACACACACACACACACACACACACACACACACACCTTGCCTGAGTGAGAACTTGAACGTCCGACGGGGGGAGCCTCACAGGATATTTGTGGTTTGCTGATTGATTGCTACTCTCGTAGAACTCATGTCGATGCAGCTAGGCTCAAATTTGACCAAGGTGCTAAGCAAGTTATGAAATCTTACGTAACATGAGTTGCTGACTTACAGGGTTTGGCACGCAAGTGTGGTTTTTCCTGTAAACAGTGTGGCACATCGTATGTGGTCTCTTTAATTCGTCTCGTTCCTGATTCAGAATTTAGTGCGAAGGCTTTAAAGGCATCTAATCCCGTCTTGACTGACGTGTTGAAAATTAAAAGAGCCCACGAAGTAACTGCGTCAGGGCAAAGTGCTTTTTACGATTCCTCTGACGTCGACGTTCTGAGTACACTCAAATGAAAACAAGATAGTTGGAAGATAAGTATATAAACTGTTTATTATTTCAAAAGTAATCGTCATAATTGTTAATACATTTATCCCACTGTGAGACAAATATTGCTCCAGAAGTTGGAGCATTATGGAATACAAGGAGTAGCTCACAAATGGTTCACCTCTCACTTTAACAAGAGACAGTAAAAGGCCATTATTCACAGTGTTGAAAATGGCGGTAATTTGGAGTCTGAGTGGGGTACGGTTAAATGGGGGTGTCACAGGGATCAGTGTTGGGGCCACTCCCGTTCCTTATTTATGTAAAGGATATGCCCTCTAGTATTATAGGTAATTCTAAAATAATTCTGTTTGCTGATACGCTAGCTTGGTAGTAAATGATGTTCAACATTGGCTCTGTTTCAGATACTGCAGTTCATGACATAACTTCATGGCTTGTAAAAATAAACTAACGCTAAATCACAGGAAAACTCAGTTTTTACAGTTTCTAACATACAATTCTACAAAACCCGACATTTTAATTTCACAGAATGGGCATATGATTAGTGAAACTGAACAGTTCAAATTTCTAGTTGTATAGATAGATAGTAAACTGTCGTGGGAAGCCCACGTTCAGCATCTTGTTCAAAGACTTATTGCTGCCATTTTTACTATTCGAACGGTATCTGAAGTAAGTGATCGTTCAACACGAAATTAGTCTCCTTATTTTCATTCGCTTATGTCGTACGGTACTATATTTTGGGTAACTCTCCCCATTCTCAAAGAATATTTTTGGCTCAGAAACGGACTGTTCTGGCAATAAGTGGTCCAGTTTCCCGAACCTCTTGTCGACCTCTGTTCATTAGTCTGGGTATTGTGACATTGGTTTCTCAACGTATATATTCTTTCCTATCGTTTCTTGTTAACAATATCATCTTATTCCGAAGAATTAGCAGCTTTCCCTCAGTTAATACTAGGCAGAAATTCAATCTGTATTTGGAATGCACTTCCTTAACTCTTGTGCAGAAAGGTGTGCAGTATACTGTTGTATCAATTTTCAATAAGTTACCCCAAGAATTCAAAAATCTTAGCAGTAACCACGCGCTTTCAAGTCGAATCTGAAGAGTTTCCTCTTGGGTCACTCATTCTATTCTGTAGAGGAGTTCCTTGAAAAATTAAGCTGATTCCTATGTAATATTGTTGATTGCGTTTACTTAAATATATGGCTTGACTTTTTTGGGTTCATAAACATTTTATTTTATCTGTTATTACTTTTATTTTATAGTTTCATGTACTGACACGTTCCATGGCATTGGAGATTTGCTCCTCAATTTGGCCCTACGGAACTAGACGTGTAAATAAAATAATTAAAAAAAGGGTCAGTGTCTTCATGGAAAAACGTTTGCGCTTTCTGCGGTGTCATGACTGTATCCAGGCGTGCATCTCTTCGCGACAAGTAAATCGACAGCTACGAATATCTTGCTTCAGAGCTGCCGTCTGCACGCTACACGCTATCCTGCTGGTGCCTGTGACAGCAGCAGGCGGGTTGCGGCTTCTCACCCTGCAATTAGACATTAATGGGGCGACGGTGGATTTCCAGCTGGACACAGGAACGGCCGTGTCTCTGATTATTGAGGCTACATACCGGCGCGTTGTCTCCCCGCTGCTGCAGTCTCCTCAGCGCAGAATGGTGACCTGCAATGGCCAGTCGATCCGTCACGAGCTCAGGTCGTAGTCCAAGCTAAAGCAGTGGGCACAAGAACCTTACTGTCGAACGTCAACGTTGAGCGTGCTGAGTTCAACGTGCTGCTGAACGCTCAGAAACGATGCGACTTGTGTATACGGTGCGTGGGCCCCAACGTGCTATACGCGATCACAACGCACTCCAGCGCAGTTGCGGGAAGTTTCTAGCTCGTAAATCACATCGTTTACTTAAACGGGTGCGTGTAAAATTCCCACATTAACTCTATCAAAACGCACATTTCCTCCATTGCCCATAGGCTAGTCACGTTGTTCCATATGTAATATACACAAATAAAAACTTCAGTATCCATGTACATGTTTTAAGACGAAAAGGAAAGTACCATGTCAAATAAGTAAGAACACAGGCTTATAAAAGTTCTATTACAAACAGTGTGACACAAATTTGCAACAGTTCTCCGCATAAGACAAGCATTATTTCAACATCCCACATTTTAGCAAAACCATAAGGTCACTCTTACTTGATCACTGTTCCTACCCAGAAGCAGAATTTTTACAACATGTGAATTACAAAACGCAAACGAAAAAGGAGCAAAATATCGTTATACAAGTTGCGCAAGCTGTCATGTAGATTAAGCCAATCGAACAAACTCACTCCTCAAAAAAAGGTGAACTTATATTTACGTAACATCAAATACTATAGTATATACTTATATTAAACTAATAATAATGCGTCAGAACCTATTACGTGAATGTTAGCCAGTTTCTGCGTTTAGGCAGGAGTCGGTAATGCTACTCACTACGATACACTGACATGAAAGCTCCCATACTCACTCCTAGTCTATTACCAATTGCTAAAAGTGCTAATCATAGCTATGTTACTAATTGAAATTTAATTATAACAAATTGTACCAAGAAAAATCTGTTTTTGGTGGATCCTCAGTGTTTCGTTGCCTTTAAATGGCATACTCTCATAACACGCAAGTTGCAATAATACACGAATAAGATGTTTCTCATTATTTTTTTTTGCAACGAATCACGCAGTTAACAACGGGTTTTCGAGTGATTCTCAATTTGCTGGTGCTCATAAACGGCATATACACGTATAGGCTTGAAACGAATGTCAATATGGCGCATCACAGCTCTGTGCTGGAGGGAGATGGCGTGCATGTGACGTAGGTAGCGTTGTGCCATCTCATTGGTCAACGCCAGCCGCACGCTCAGAATATCTGACCTGCTGGATATTGCCCTGCACATTCGGGAAGACTCCCGAACGTGAAATTCCACGCTATGACGTCAGAAACTCAGCACAGTGAACGCTCAACGTTCGGATGCACGGTCCGTGTGCCGACGGCTTAAGTATAAAAATTTAGCTCAGCAACAGAACTAGTTTTCACTGAACTCTTTGACGGCAACTGACATATTTGGATTAGATGCTTTTGCGAAATTTGTTTTTCAAGTTCAGGATCATGTCAATCTAGTTTCAACTGCGATCCCATTCACGGAACTCGTTAAGTTGTTGGCGCAATTTAGGCAGCTGTTTGAGCCTATACTAGGTTGTGAGACAAGTTTCCAGGCCCACATATCACTAGTGCAATCGGCAGTGCTAAAGTCTTTTAGAGATTGGCCAGTGCCTTTTGTTGTGTGTGAGCAAATTAAAGCAGAACCAGACAATTAGCAAATTATGGGAGTTAATTCCCCAATATCGTCTAGCCAGTGGGGATGCCCATAGTCAAAGTTCAGAATCCCAATGAATCACATCGGATTTGTCGTGATTTTACACTAAGGTGATAAAAGTCATGGGGATAGCCACGTGCATGTATACAGATGGCGGCAGTATCGCATGCACAAGATGAAAAAGGGCAGTGCGTTGGCGGAGCTGTCGTTTGTACACAATTGACTCACGTGGGAAGGTGTCCAACATGATTATGGCTGTCTGGTGGGAATTAACAGATTTTTAACGTGGAATGGTAGTTGGAACTAGACGCATGGGACATTCCATTTCGGAATTCGTTAGGGAATTCACCATTCCGAGATCCAGAGTGTCAACAGCGTGCCGAGAATAGCAAATATCAGGCATTATCTCTCATCACGGACATCACAGTGGCCGACAGCTTTTACTTAACGACTGAGTTTAGCGGCGTTTGCATAGAGTTACCAGTGCGATTTGCATCAAGTAAGCTCACAAATCAATGTGGAACGTACGATGGGCGTTAGGACAGTGCGACGATATCAGGCGTTAATGGGCTTCGGCAACAGACGACCGACGCCAGATCCTTTGCTAACAGCCCGGCATCGCCTGCAGCGCCTCTCCCGTGCCCGTGACCATATCGGTTACTGGAAAACCGTCGCCTGGTCAGATTAGTCCGGATTTCAGATGTTACGAACTCATGGTAGGGTTCGAGCGTTTAGTTGACGCCACAAGGCCATGGATCGAAGATGTCAACAAGGCACTCTGCGAGCTGGTGGCGGCTCCATAGTGGAGGAGACTGTGTTGACACAAAACGAACAGAGCACTGCCGATCACTGTCTGGAAATGGTTATGTTCGGCTAGTTGCAGATCATTTGTAGTCGTTAAAAGACTTCATGAGTAGTAGGGAGATGGCGGTATCAGTACCACTTCTTTTTTTCAAGATGATATGAAAATTAATTATATTGATCAATTAATAGCGCCACCTTCACCTTCCAAATGACGACATGTGTTTTACTCAGCCTGCACATGGGTCCTCACCCACTCCCCTCCCCTCCCTACCCCTCCACCTCCACCTCCCCCACCTACGTATCGGCGGGAATTTCGAATTTTGGCAGGAATTACGAATTTTGGCGGGAATTTCTTAGTTGTTCTGGCGTTCCAATCCACCCGCACCCGGAAAATGGTGGCACCCTTTCTGGGACACAAAACCTGGTGCTGCTGGATAGAAAGCTCTAGTGTACCGCACAACACATGGAAACTGTCCACATGCAAGAGAGGAAGTTAGGATAATGTACTTTATTTAGTTTGGTTGGGAAACTGAGGTAAATCGGTCCAAATTACGTTAATAATCATAACGATCGATCCTAATTACACAACTATATGCATAGCGCTACACAAGGAGTGCCTAAAATCCCAATACAGCTCAAAAACTGGCGATGCCGTACAACTGGTGTTACCCTGTTGGGAAAAAAATTTCACAATACCCCTTGAAACTAGTTGGAAACGCACTTAAACTCTGTCCTTCACCTACAGGCTGGCGGGAAATAAAGATGGAGTGGATGGCGCTATCTTTATTTTTGGCGGAAACTGTGTTAAACTGTCTAAATGCTGGCACTGGGCAGAGAGGAGTTTAATAAGTGTATTGTCTGGCGTGGTGAACGCCTACGCCTCCCCCTGCACTGCTCGACAATCACCCCGCAGCCCAGGTAATCCAAGCCAATACACGTTATCATAGCTGATGGAAATCGCTGCAGGGGACTTCCGACGACTTATTGAGTCCATGCCACCACATGATATTTGGAGGTCCGACATGATATTAGGAGGTATCACTTAACTTCTGTCACTTCGTTGTAAGTCTATCAATAATGTTTAGGCAAATGTACTTTTTATCATTTCCTGGGCTGGAGGAGTTGTTGGCTAAATTGGCTGGCGTCCTTTGTTTCACAAAGATAGATCTCACTCACACCTACTTTAAATTGCCTATAGATAATCAGACGAAACCATTTTATCTTGGGCAACTCGTCCGATGTTTTCCCAACACTGTTAATTATTTACATGATTGGTTATTTACTGGGGCCACATAGGAGCAGCACCTGCGGAAACTACATATGATGGTAGAGCATCTCCAAGTCCATGGCCTGTGTTGTAACCACGACAAATATAGATTTTTGAGCCGAGTGTCAAGTATTTGGGATAAATATTGAGCAGATGTGGGCTCACATGCACACACGTCATGCGGACACAATATCTTACTTACCAATTCCTAAGAATCGCAAAGAACTACTGCCATTCTGCTGCAAAGTAGACTCTTACAGAAAGTTCGTTCCTAACGAGGCCTACATTTCCCATCAGTTTAGTCAATTGCATAAAAGGTGTTAACATTTGTGTGGTCAGGGGCGTTCATGCAACTGAAAAATTTATGGAGGTTAGCTCCTTGTTTAGCAACATTGCATCCCGACATGCATTTAACACTTGCCACTGATGCATTGGAATGTGGTGTTGGTGCCACACTGTCCCAAAAGCATGACGGCTGCACTGAACAGCCCAGTGCATATGCATCTAAAACAAATTGAGAAGGGGCTACCATAAATGGCATGCGGTAGTTTCAAGTGAACCTATATGGTGCTAAAATTCACTTCATGACAGATCACTGATTTTGCTGTTCAGCCCTCATTCGAAACTTCCCGATAAAACAGCGCAGCGGCTGCAGCTGTGGGTGCTGTTCCGAAGTAACTATGCATATGAAATCCATTATCGGTCCACCTTGCAGCTCTCCAACGTTGGCACAATTTTGAGGTTGCCAGATGACAAGTATGATAGGTATGAGGCACTGTGTTTTGCTTAGACTCAAATCAGCGACACACACTTGACGAATTTCCAATTACGGCAGTGGAAGTAGCAGCAGATTCAGCCCGTGATCTGCTCTTCCATAGGATTTTGTCTGCTGTATGGTGGGTTTTGACGCAAAATTTGCCTAAGGACACCGACTGGTATGGTACACCTATTTTTCCTTACAGCACATTTCCTTAACGTCGATAAGGAGGTCATTTTGTTGGCTATGGACAATGCTGAATGGCAGGTGGTTGTTCCTTCTATGCCCCCCCCCCTCCTCCATAATGAAGCTCCTCCACACTGCACACTGAGGAATGTGCACAATTAAGGCAATATTGTGGCGTCAAGCATAGGATTTCAACCCTACTCCATGCCCTGACCACTGTGGGCAGAAAATGCATGTTGGTTTAGCTGGTCCTGTCCAGGGAACAATGTGGTTGCTAGTTGTTGATCCCACTCTAACTTTCTTTAAGGAATACAAGCATAATTCTAATAGACTTGAGAGCCGCATTACTGCCCATACAGAATCATGTTGTCACTAACACCAACAATTACCTTGTGTACCTGATCACTGACTTCATTGCAGGACAACAAAGTCGTAAGAAGAAAATCACTAGGCTGTGGGTAAAGAGGCCCAGTGGTATCAAAATATCCTCTTATGACCGTGGCACTTTCTGGATGTGTACCACAGATAGTTTCTAGTCACCATGTTCTTCCTCCACTTTAACCACGGACAGTTCCGTCGACACCTCTATTGGCAATAATGATAGACTCACTCCTATGTGACTGTGGCATGGTGGAGGACATCTGCCGTATTACTACTTTGATCCCCATGTATGCGGTCGTACTTTCAGCCAGAAACCTAGATGGAACCAAGGACTTGTCGTCAGCAATAGGGGAAGGCAGATTAGGTTCTGCTCTTGGCTTGACCAAGAGCAGATGCTCCAGCACCAGAACCAGTTCTGTCCGCAATATGATGTACAGCCGCCGCCCATTTCCCCTCAAACACCGACTGGGTGCGCCATCCACAACCATACAGGGACAAGCCAGCCTGCCAGCCAGCTTCATACCACTACAGCCTCCACACTTGTGTCAGGTGCGGACAAGAAGACAATGACAAACGATGGGAGGCGATGGATATCGGACGCCTTCCTCCTTCTATGCTACTGCCGGCTCCTGTCCCCCCCCCCCCCCCCCCCCCCCGGCCACCACTGGCGGTCCCCACCCCTCACTAACGACGAATGTTGAGCATTACCGGCTCGTCGTGCCCACGGTAACCGAACCGTTGGTCTCTCCGGGAGTGGATCTCTCCCTTACGATAGCTGTGTCAGTCTCTTGTAGGCAAAGCCACATGTTATCTCGTGTGGTATACAACTTACTTATTTTACATTATGCCCAAAGCTAGTAATGTTTCACTGCATTATAGGAGCCATTGTAGTGAGGAGAATCTTATATGCCTTTAAGGTGCTTCTGTAATGATGAGCTTACGATGGCGGGGATTTGTGATATGGGATGTATTGATTTCTTTTCACATCAGACTCTATACACACTGGAAACGTAATATCCTCCGACGTGTCTGTTAGCATCCAGACAGTATGGTCTTCTGATTCAGGCCTTGGTTTTCTTGTTCTTTGGCTTTTTTCTCTTATGTATTTCGGACTTCCAGTATTTCCACAACTATCTGTGCAGAAGACCTGGAGGTCCTTGGCTTAATACTATGCTGAGCGTTTTATAATGGCCTGGTACGCACAATCGACGTTACTTCAAACATTTGTTTGTGGCAGTACTCGCAAGTTCATGCATTGGTGCCCACTTTCTCCGATTTTAGTTGTGCCCATAAATTCCTTGTCTCCCTTAATCTCTTAGCCACAGCAGTGACATAAGTTACAAACATAGGAGGTATACTACACTGACAGAATTCCTTTATTCGGTATAAGAGATGCGCTTTGTGTTCACAATTTCGTAGATGTTATGTTCGAGGAAGAATGCTGAATACTCACGATTCCAGACTGAATGATTCCCGTACCGGATTTCGGATAACAATGCTGACGAACAGGGTTTTGTAACTCATGCATCGCGTTGTCTCATTTGCCACACGTTACCTGACAATTTCACTTACATTGTTTTTCCAATAGTGTCAACTTTTGAAATACGTCATTGGGTTTGTGACAGAGTTTCACCTTAAGAAGGATAAAACGGATGTTTTATTCTGGTAACAGTGGGATGACGAAGTGGAAAATAGTTGCGAGTGATCCCCGAAGGTGGCCATTCATCCGCTTTCATATGTTTTTCTGCATCGCACCGATCGTCCACCGCTTGACTGAGTGAAGTGTCACAGAACGTGTTATACATTAGTTGTTTTCAGAAGAATAGCCGATAAAATCACGTTCCGAACTCGCAGATTTAGGTTCTCCGTAGGTTACCTAAGTGGTAGAAACAGTATCGCTTCAGTAACATGGTTGTTGAAAGACTGAGTGCAGTAATTAGACTGATCGGCATTGAGGATAGTGAATCATTGCGTCAACAAGTCAGTTTATTGGTGACGGTAATTCAGTGAACTTACAGTTGTAACCACAGTCTGGTGTTTTTCAGCTAATTTATTAATTTATATGATTTCTGGCGTGACGTTATCCATTTTATTACCTCAATATAACAACTTGCGTTGATCACCATTCAACAGTTTAGAGATTAATTTATTGGACAGTAAACTTTTTAATTTAGAACGGTATCTACGTTGAATCTAGCAGATATTAGAGTTCTGATTAGTCGTTAGTAACTATTTTGTCTGGCTCTAGTCTGACATTGAGAGAGGGAGACAATGTTCTACTGTTCTTTTTTACAAATAAAATTGCGACTGCATCACAGTGTGCGCGTGTCTGTGTGTGCGCCGGGGGAAAAGGGGGAAGGGGAGTTTGGGGAACGAGGGGGAGTTAATTAAATGCTAACACAAGTGAATTGGTTGCTGTAAATTTGTGCCTTTGCATTATATATCTTGGTTCATGCATATCTATGTAGGTGGCCCTATGAATCGCTACACAGATACAATATAAATAAGAAAAACCATGCGAGGATTTAATGGACGTATAAACTGACATTGTAATTTAAATTGTAGACTGCCCGATGAGACACATGTTTAGGTGTACAGGCTATAAAAACTGGTATTCCATACTCTGATTCTTGAACTTGTACGAAGGCATTGTGAAAACAACAGTAACTAGGATGGATCAATAGGTCGATCTACACAATCAAATCACATGTTAAGCTTGAGAGACTTCACCAGTGCATCACACCTCTTCAAGTAGTGCTCAATAAATAAAAGCTGAAGAAAGGAAAACACTTTTGAAAACACAGAACAAAAAGCTTAATGTGCTGGTTTACTGATTTATGGAGAGTACCATTTAGAATTAGATTTGGAAAATTCGAAACTCATAAATTCGAGAAAGAATAGCAAAATTATAAAATACACAGAGGAATCACATCAATATGGTGGATGGAGAAACATACAATAAGTGCACTAAAATACTATGCAGTCATAAGCATGGTGAGACCTTGATAAGTCTAAGTCCAAATGTTTTGTAATCTCGGTGCACAGGCATCAAAGTCCGTAACGCGTGGCTCAAGAAGTCTCAAGTGAAGTGCGTGTAAATGTAGGTGGGATGAGAGCTACAATGCAGCGAAATCTCTCTGGGAGTTGTGGCGAGCAGGGAGACGTGGTAGATAAGATTGTGCTCGTCGTTATGGCGTCGGGCGTGAGGGAGAGGGAATGGAAATCCTTCTCTAACGATGGAACAGTGCACTAGGAATCGTGAGAGACAGGGTATGGGGTATCAGGTACTGGGAGCGACGTTGAATAGCCAAGAACAGTTTTTAGCATAGTCCAAACGGCGATATGATGTGTACGACTGTGAATGTAATACTCTAAAACGTATAAATTTTCAGACTGGTCACATGGAAAATGGCAACACTTGGTTAGAAGTAGTCATGGTCCAGAGTGTTGAAGTTGAGTCCAAATTCCAATATCATACACGTTATTTTCTTAAACTCTAATTTGCATGTTCCATTACCAAACGACTGCTCGATACATACGTTTACATCAGAAGATCTTGTTTTATCTAAGGTAACAGTTCCTGAAAAGATGAGTATGCAGCAAGAGGGTGCTGCTACGTTAATGAAACCCAGCTAAAACTTAACGGTTAGGATATCTTAGAATACTAGTAATATTATTCCTTTACAGCATAGAGCACGTTTGAGTTCAGTGTCGCATCGTATGTGAAACACTGTGGGTAGTTAAATACTCCGTGTTCTGTATATATGGTGATCGACTTTCCAAAAATTACAACAGATAAGTAATAATAGATAAAATAAAATATTTATGAATCCTAAAAAGGCGACAAGCTGTAAGTTCATATAAACATAATCAACAACGCTACACAGGAATTAGCTTAATTTTTCAAGGAACTTCTCGACGTAATCGGAATGACCCATGAGGAAACTTTTCAGTTTAGATTTGAAAGAGCGTGAATTACTGCTAAGATTTTTGAAGTGTTGAGCTAGCTTACTGAAATGGATGCAGCAGAATACTAAACGCCTTTCTGGGGTCAAGAGTCATAAACTTGGTGTGAAGCATAATATGTAATTTTATTGCTGAAAAATATCCAAATTTAGCAATGTACAGTGAATTCACCCATTATTACGTTCGATAAAAGAATTTTGCTATTATGCACTACTTTGCACAAATTTGCGTGGGTCTGTAACGCATCTTTCTAACGCAATTTACAACCAAATTGAAAACCAAAAAAATTTAAATTTAATTTCCCACATTTTTGGTTCAGTAGATGGACATATAGAATTTTTTTATCAAGTTGTAACGTTATACTCAACTCCTATAGCAGACAGGTGGCAGTACAAACTCAGACAATAGAAACATCTGCCGTATGGCCGACCTTTGCATCTGCACAGTGAGTGTACTAATGTGTGCACTTACCACTTAGCGCGGAAATGGACAAAACCTATGAACCGTCTTCTCAAGCCCAGGGTGTCGGACAGACATTCTAAATAAATAGGACCCTGGCCCTGTAAGGCAGCTAATATAAGGTGCGGATCGTAACAAAAATCATTAGAAATGCTGCTGTCAAGTAGCTAGAAAGCATGAATTAATAAAAGTGAAAGTTTGAGGCCTATTCTAGAAAGACAAAACAGCTGTTTCCTTTGTTTTCTACATATAATTTATCAACTGTTGCTTTCAGGGGTCAGGTGATAAACAACAATCATGTTCAATTACGTTTGATACTCAGTCACAAAGTATTTAATTCTAGAACATATTGAAATGGCGATTATTAAAATCGTTATCTCTAAACATGCAAATTTTCTATCACAGGAATAAAATGAATATCAAAAAGCCTGGTAATTACCAAGAATGATTGCCTATCGAGGCTACGGAGTATCAACGATACATATCGAAAGTGTGATCCTAAAGCGATCATGCAACTCTGGTGGCGGCCATTATGAGTATGTTTACGGTGGTCACTATAGCAATGCCAAAAGTAGAACATTACAAAAATACTTGTAGTTACAAAGGAGACGACTTACCTTACACTCGTCGTCGGTGTTGTCATGTGAAAGTCCACGTGATGTGTACGCTGCAGGAACAATTCCCTTTTTGCCATAGCCTGGGTAAACTCAACCAATATCACGCAACAATATGAGTAGATGCACTAAAGTGACCTTGTCTCTGGGCAATACTCTGACAACGAAACGCTTCCGGGACTCTCGTTCTATTCCACCGAATACCCAAATATGACCGATTTAGCTCTTTGAAGGTCATCCTCTCCGGTTCTTCCATCTTGCAATGTGAGATTCGTCCACTTCAACAACTTTACTTAGTCCACCAATCGGTAAACTGTCGTTCGTCACTACCACATAACACACTTCTTGACAAAACCCGAAATAGTCGCACACAGTATTAGCAGATAAGTCAGTTTCTGATGCTGTTGCTTGCAAGGTGTAGTCTCGAATGCAGCAAGATTGAAGAATTACGCTGGTCTGGATAGATAATTTGGAAGAGTCGAACCATTTATCTTTCCTGATACTCGTTCATTTCCCGCACTGTGAGCAATGAAATTGTAACGGTATTTCAGCATCGAAACTCTTCTTACGAAGTTTTACCCTCTTCGCACCACCACAGTCTACATAGTCCCTTCTTTCCTCGTCCGGTAGTACTCCATATTTGCGACAAAAAGTCAAACAATTTTGTATGCTGGACAAGCATGGAATTAGATTTTTCCATGTGAGAGAATCCGCCGAAGAAACGTCCGGAACACGAGACATCCCACTCACTACCGACATAAATCGTCTGTGTTCCTCTACCAACCTACAAATAATTCGCGAAGGTATGTAACTTAGAGCTACGAGGGGAACGACGGGAAACAGATAAATATGACGATCACAAATGATTGATCATAACACCCGCCACCAGAATCGCATGGTCGATTTAGGATCGCATGTTCGATAGGGTATCGTTTGAACCTCGCGACTTCGAATGGCAGTCATTCTTGGAAATTACCAAAATCCTCATCAGCTCATTTAAATCTACGTTGTCCTAGCTGGTCAATGCACTGAGTTATTCGAGAATAAAATTACTTTTTGAACCAATGACAAAAGTCTCATGCACTGAACGTGAGGATCGGTTAGTATCCTAGCTTTTGATATAATGGTCAAAGTGTACGCAAGTTGGAGTGAGCAAAATCTTGATTCAAGATTTACTGTGGCCTAATGCGCGATGGTACTTTACCATGCTGCATCTGCAATGGCGTTGTCTCCGTGCTGGATCTGAAACGCTAATTCGCTACTCTGGCCTTGACTGAATTCACTCAGTCGCAACTTTCCTGCGTTCCGTAGAACGTTAATCTTTCGCTAGTCGAAATAATGGCTATTGCACACTTGCTATGGGTTGGAGCGACGTGCACTATTTCTTTGCCCACAAAAATTCCCGCAGGAATATTTAACTACCGTTTTGCTATCTGTCGCCACAATACGTGAAGCTTATCGTCCTCACGTCATAGAAAGCAAACTCTCAACACTTTCGCTTATTTCCACACGCTTGTGCGGTCCACTGCGAGAAGAGAGAGAGAGAGAGAGAGCTTTAATTTTATGTCTCAAAATGATTTTATGTAATGGGGATCTCCATACTACGTCGCGTCTGCGTCGCAAAGTATGGCTTCAGACAATCACAGTCTCGCTAGAAGTGAATAAATATTTTTATTTTTCTTTCTCCGTTGTGGCCTATCCCTGTTAATGACGTGCAGCCACTAACGCTCGGTACCGGCCTTATTTTCGCTAAAAGGAATAATGTATTGTTCTGGCCTTATCCATTTCTGCGCTGAATCTTGCCGTTCTCTTGCTAATGGGAGATTTACGATATCATTAGCCACCTGCTTGGTTCGTCTCCAAATTGCGTTTTGCTTTAGCTTGTTTGTTTCATGCCACTGTCCATATATTGGTACAGATTGTTTTGTTAGTTTTCAGGTACATTAGATTAACTTCAATTGCCTTTTGTTGATACAATGCAATTACTATTTTCTGAGGATCTCATACTGTATAGTACTGTCGTTATGGATAACGTTCATGTAAGGTCTGTTGAATCCGGACGCCTTACACAGCGGTACAAGCTGTCTTTCACAGAAACTAAAGTATATTACTAGGACCACCCTCTTTCTTCACATTCGTTTTACTGTAATTTGCATTTATTCCTTAAGAAATTCCGGCCAGCCGGAGTGGCAGAGCGGTTCTAGGCGCTACAGTCCTGCTTCGGGCATGGATGTGTGTGACGTCCTTATGTTAGTTAGGTTTAAGTAGTTCTAAGTTCTAAGGGACTGATGACCTCAGAAGTTAAGTCCCATAGTGCTCAGAGCCATTTGAACCTTACGAAATTCCAAAATGGTGGTGCATTCACCCATTTACAAATTTTCGGATCGTAATACTATGAAAACAGGCTATTGGCTGCATACAAAGACAGAATTTACCTCAGCATATTATTTTAAAATAACATTTCTGTTTAACCGAATGATGTAGTAACCCACTGTAATCAGAGTAAACAAAGAGGATACTGCGTTTGATCAATACCTGTTGATTCCAGCCGGCTGCTGTGGCCGAGCATTTCTAGGCGCTTCAGTCTGGAACCACGCAGCTGCTACGGACGCAGGTTCGAATCCTGTCTTGGGCATGGATGTGTGTGATGTCCGTAGGTCAGTTAGGTTTAAGTAGTTCTAAGTCGATCGGACTGATGACCTCAGATGTTGAGTCCCATAGTGTTTAGAGCCATTAGAACCATTTTATTTTGTTGATTCCAGACTCGTACTTTAGACACAGATAATTTCATTTACAGCTCCAAACTTTTGCTTTTGTCTATATTTGGCAGGGCACTGGTAACAGGTAAAAGGTGATTTTGTATGGTACTGATCTGACATCCACGACGATCGTTTCGGGGGTGTGCTTTCTCAGCCAAATATTTGATGAAAATTATATATAATCCAGACTATTTTAAAACATTGGTGGAAAACATTTCCATCAGCGCAGTGATTCTCGTAACCAGAAAGAAGATGTCACATCACATTTATCGACCATCAGAGTGTATACATTTTGTAAGGATTATAACTCAAACGGTTACTTAATTTTGAAGGGGAAGGACCTTTACAGTGTTGGTAGTATTTCGTTCATGTGATACCGATATCGAGGTTTTCGACTACTTTATCACTATCCCAGGAGAGTAAGCAATGATCCATCATGTGCTTCTGCACTCTCGTACCTTTCATGACCATAATACAGGGGTGTGCAAAACATAAATATGAAAGAAACCTTCAAATGATGTGTCACTGTCTAGTGAGACAGCTCTACAGAACTTGGACCACGCAAAGAAAAAACCGCTTCATTGTAGCACAGAAGACAACTGAAAGAAACGCGCAATGATACGAACAGAAATGAAACTTTTATTCAAAGTCAGTAATTACTCTGAAGTTAACGCGATTTATGATGGTCCCCTCGACATAACAAAATGCAGAACATGGTTGTTCATAGAGTGTGTGACCACTACTGACAGCAATGATAGATCTGCAGCGTGCTCCAACGTTGGCCGCAAGGCCGGTAAGGAGTTTTTGTGCTACGGCGTCCTGTTTTTCACCCGTGCGGCTGACTACTGCTGGATGATCACTTGCGCAGTCCGCCGCTCGTGGTCTTGCGGTAGCGTTCTCGCTTCCCGCGCACGGGGTCCCGTGTTCGATTCACGGCGGGATCAGGGATTTTCTCTGCCTCGAGATGACTGGGTGTAGTGTGCCTTTCATCATCATTTCATCCTCATTCGCTCGCAAGTCGCCGTAGTGGCGTTAAAGAACTTGTGGAGCGGCGGCCGAACCGTCCCGCGAGGCGGTCTCCCGGCCACCAATGCCATACGCTCATTATTATTATTATCGTTGGCGATTAGGACGGGCTGCCATAAGCCTCTTCAACGGTTCCTACTCGTGCTCGATCGGGTTTAAATCTGAGACGGACAGGCTAGTCAGTTCACCTGCGTTTTTAAATGCCGTTGCGCATCGCCGTCCACAAAATGAAGTCAGAGCTGAATGCATCGCTGAGAGGAGGCACATGGGGCAGGAGAAGTGTCACAATAACGTTGACCCGCGAGTGCATCGTATTGAAAAATTAGAAGGCAACATTACGAGGGTGGTTTGAAAAGTTCTCGGAACGTAATAGAAAAAAAGTACTTACATCACTGAAACCTTTTTTACTTTCCAATGTAGTCTCCTAGTAGATTAATGCACTTGGTCCCACGATGTTCCAGTGCCTTGATCCCTTCTCGAAAATGAGTTTCTTCCAGGCCTGCAAAATAGTTGTCAGCTCCTGCTATCAATTCTTCGTTTGAAGTGAATCTGTGGCCACCTAGAAAAATTTTCAGTTTTGGAAAGAGATGGAAGTTCGTCGGAGCCATATTAGGTGAATAAGGCAGGCGTGGCAACAATTCATACCTTAGTTCGTGTAATTTTGCCATGGCGACGGCACATGTGTACAGGCGCGCATTGATCCAGCGTCAAGAGTCGCGGCACCCATCTTGCCGACAATTTTTTCATTTTCAATTCTTCAGTTAAAATGTGTATACCCTTTCAGTGTGGTGAGCCTGAGCAGTTTCACGCACCCTGAATCGGCGATCCTCCATGACCATTTTGTGCACTTCTGCAATGATTTATGGGGTAGTGACACATCTTGGCCAACCAGTGCGCGGATCATCATCTAATCTCTCCCGACCAAGTTTAAATTCATTTGGCCACTTGGAAACAGTTGAATATGAAGGAGCAAAGTCCCCTACTGTATTCTGGAAATCGGCATGAATGTCCTTTGCTTTCATACCTTTCTTTACGAAGTACTTAATCACTGCCTCGCATCACCATTTTTTCGATCTTCGCAAATCACTACGCGGGAAGATCAACAGAGCCACGTCACCGCCACAGCTCTCTTCCAAGAGCACTGTTTACAGGCAACAGTCCAATGACTATCACGTGAATAGCTAGCGCTGACCTCTTGGTGATTCCGAGAACTTTTCAAACCACCCTCGGTTGTCTTTCCACACCATAACAACTGGACCACTAACACAATTATGTTCGACCCTGTTTCTGAGTACACTACATTTCTCCACCTCTCGCCCTATAACGATATGTCCAGAATCACTACTCACATTGAATCTGCTTGAATCTGCTCCCGTTTGGCGCTATAGTGACGCTGACCTCACACCATGCGACGTCCAGCTTCCCGCACGACTGGAAAACCTCCGGATACAATCTCCCGCACTTCCATTCACTTCCACTGGATCGTTAATATGTAATCTCGCCCTTACGTTTTGCCAAAAATGCATTAAAATGTACATCGATTCGAATAGGTTTTGTTAGAATACCATAAAATGTAGTGTTCGTATCGGGATTTCTAGTTTAATTGTGTGTGGTTATTAGCACTGTCATCTGAGGTTTAATGCATCCAGAGCAACTTTGAACTCGTGTGTAGATCGATCTTAATCTGAAATCTGCTGCCAGTATTTTACCTCGTCAGGGGCGAATGAGAGAACGCGCCGTATATCACTAGAATGAGCGGCCTACGCTACACTGAATCATAGCAATGAAAATCATATACTGTCACGGGGCAGCAGAAACGAGAAACTGATAAACCTCTTTTATCTAAAAATCAAACATAAGTACCTGGAAAAGCAACAAAAATAAAAACAACACCGAAGGTACTTAAAATTAATGAACTCAGTTGTCTGATATTCAAACGCTATGAATCAGATAAACTCTCAAAGCTGATGTGCCCAGGTTTCATTGCTGTACTAGAACTTGATGCGTTATTAAGTTATATCTCGCCGCCATCTCTCCACTGCTACTCTGCAGTGTTTGCGTGATGTCTGGCTACTGGACAACACAGCCGACAGGCCATGAAGTTCCCTCTGAAGTTACATGAAAGCCAGGGGTAACACTTACCAATATTAATGAAGAACTGTCCCTATTTCACTGTTGAAACCGGACTCCGATTGAACGTTACCTGGACATGTTAATGTCCCGCTTACAACAAAACTAATGGACTAGTCTCTTCACTATGCGAGTGTTTAAATTAAGAGACGGTCTGGTAACCGTAAGCAAACTAAAACTTGTGCTTTTTTTCGAAAGAGAGCTACAGTCTGTTCAGCAAGAACGTAGTCGGCATTACACACAGATGGTAAAAGATGTCGCCTTAGTTATTTCACCACGCAGCAGAGGTAGCCTTTGTGCTTCATGCAATATCCATAAAGCATTAGCTCACTTTGAATTAAGACACAAAGGAATTACAGAGAATGGTTGCGAGCGGGTATTGATTCAAATCAGTGGGGAAAATTGAAAATTTGAGCCACAGCGTAATTCTAACCGAGATCTCCTGCTTACTAGGTAGACGCGCCGACCACTGCACCATCCGGACACAGTCGTCATGGCAGCTGCTTGGACTACCCTAGCATTCCCCCCGTCAGACACCAAGTCTCAACTTCTCAACACACTACTTACGTGGTGCCCCTTGGCCTTTATCCTCCTTAATGGCAGCATTTTGCCGATTCTCGGAACTGTTAGAGCCTGGTGTGCATCCTCACTGAAGAGACCATTTGCCATTCTAGCCTTAATTATATACATGTGGTGTCTGTTCTTCCGGACATGCGTATATGTAGTTTAATTTAATTTCTTGACTGAGAAACACAAGAAGAGACATGAGTACAGCTTACGCGTCACATTTATCGATGTTGTTTGATGCCTGACTGCCAAACGTGGGTTCACCTACAAAAATGAAGATTGGATATTGCATATTAGGACAACAATGCGAAGGACCGCAGTACGTTTTAAAGCGTCTGGAAAATGGAGAATGGTGTGCAGGTACTTCATTGGCCACCACATTTGCCTGACGATAATCCTACTGAAAATGTACGTTCTTACATCAAGAAGAGGTTGCAAGTACAAAAAGATCTTCACTTTGAAACAGCTGTCAACACAAATTCGACACATTTCGAAGTCTCTTCTGTGGGGTCCTGCCCACTCGTCTCTTATAGAGTTCCTAAAGGATGCTGCTTTCTCGGATAGCTATACAACAATCCAATCAAATCACAATAACGGTTTTATTACAATAAAGTAGATTGACAATACTTTACCTTGGTTTACAAAGTCGGGTCGCAAGATATCGGCTACATGCAATTAATCAATGTCTTCCCCTATATAGAATGTCCATGCAAATATTATACATTGATCACAATAGCTCTTCCAGTGCTCTTTTCTACTCCGGGTCTACTAGTGTTTGTCTTCTACTGTCCAGCCGAGGCTGGCTGGAGCCTCGCTTATATTCTCTTCGGATAGAGGCCGCTCTTGTCGTGGTGCGGTCCTAGTAAGCGAACCATTGGCTAACGTCGTCTCACAGCCTTCTCTCCTCTTGAGTTCTTCATCTTCGTGCCGGCGTCTGTCGTTACGCCAGAACAGTCCTTCCTACACGACGGACCATCGTAGTGTAGGGAGTGCGATCACGGCGGGGGATGCAGGAGTGTGGGCGCATCGCTGGACCGGAAGCTGTGGCTGTAGGGGATGTCAAACTTCTGGTCGTACCCCGCCATCCGGCCTTCGCTCTGACGGATACGTCCCCCGTAAAACGACCAGAAGGATACGCGTTCACCTCCTGATGCCATGAACCAGATGAAGAAGGCGGCGAGTGGTGCGGTGTGCTCGGGTCCATCGGTAGGACGAGAGGAGACGGAGATGGCGAAGGTTCCGTCTCCCTGGAGTCGTCCCGCGGCTTCGTGGTGACACCCTCTGGTGGCTGCTGTGGTCGCGCTGTCCTCTGGATCCGTTAATCTGGGGGAAGAGACACTGAAAGATCATCGGGCACATGACACAGGCGAAGTCGATTTTGGTGGCGGCGCTGCAAGTCTTATGCACCTGAAATAAGATACATGCGAGCGCCAAGTCGACGGACCATCTCGCCTGGCACCCACCGTCTGCTGCCGCTAAAAACCCTGTAAAAATCGATATCATGTGGCGCGAAGCGATACTTGCTGTCTTTCTTCGGCGCCGGATGCTGTGATGGTGGGGCAGATGGAGCAGTGTCCTATGGTGGTGGCAGTGAAGCAATTCCACCGGCGATTGTCCATCTCGTGGGTGTGAAAGAAAGGAGGCGAGTAACAATTGCAATGCTTTATCCCTGGTGTGTGTGAAGTTTGGCCATCTGCTGCTTGAATGTTCTGACAAAACGTCCCGCTTCGCCGTTTGAGTATGGATTGAACGGTGCACTAGTTAGATGCTGTATGCCATTAAGTTAACAGAATATTTCAAATTAATCTGAAGTGAGCTGAAGTCCGTTGTCCGGCACTATGACTTCAGGTAAACCTTGAGGCAAAAAATAGAAGACAACACCTGAATTGTGCTACGTGACGTTGTCGATTTCATTGGCACAGAAAATTGAAGCTTGCTATAAGAGTCTACCACAATCAACCAACTAGTGCTCCAAAAAGGTTTCGCAAAGTCTGTGTGCACACGTTGCGATGACGATTGCTACTTAGGACTAGCAGAGAATTTTAGTCGCGGAGCGGACAGATTTTCCGCACCTTCGTGACACTCTGCCGTCATCTGTTCTATTTGGGCGTCTATACCCTGCCAAGTACAGTGTCGACGCGCTAACTGTACAACATAGCTCTACAACAATTCAAGCAAATCAAATTAATGGTTTTTATTACAATAAAGTAGATCGACAATACTTAACTCTGGTTTACAAAGTCGTGTGGCAAGCTATTGGCGACTTGCAATTAATCAATGTCTTTCGCTATATGGAATGTCCATGCAGGCAATGGATACGGATAACATGTAATAGCTCTTCCAATGCTCTCTTCAAGTCCGGGTCTACTAGTGTCCGCCTTCTACTGTCCAACCGAGACTGGCAGGAGCCGCGTTTATATTTTCCTCGGCTAGAGGCCACTCTTGTCTTGGTGCGGTCCTAGTCAGCGAACTACTGTATTTGCTGACGTTGTCTCACGGCCTTCTCTCCTCTTGCGTTCTTTATCTTCGTGCCAGCGTTTGTTGTTACGCCGGAACATGTCCCACGTGAATACATAGGGAACTTGGTTGCAAGCATGACTCGTAGATGCGAAGCAATTATCGAAGCTCTGGGTGACGACGTATTATTAATTGTAATTGCACTTTTATTTTATTTATATATCATTTGTGTATATGTTGTAACTTGTTTTCAAGTACATTTCTCTACTGGTTAACCAGACCACAATCTTACGTTACAAATTATAAACTTTTTCGCATTCAGTAGCGAGTCAGAAGTCGATTGAAGCAATTTATGGTTGTTACTGTGCATTTCACAGTTTTAGCGACAGAGAGGCAAGGAAGCTTCTATTATGGCGGTTGAAACGCGAGTATAAAGGAAGGTAGCCGTGCTTTACCTTAATTCAAGTTTGTTTATATTGTGTTATTTGCGTCTTCGTAACACTTTAAGGATTGAAAATAATGAACCACTAATTACAGGACAGATATTTTGATTTCGACCTGTATGAGCTAATGCTAGCTTTACAGGTCTGGCATCCCTAATGACAGCACTAATTTGTGTCACGTTTCTGGACATGGTGCACCATGAACTGATACGGATCTCTCCCCTGGTCCTATGGTTGCTCTGAAGACTCCACTGATTCGATGTGCTTCACACATTACACGTCTCCAGAACAATAGATTTGTTCGGACTGAGGTCCAAATGCAATTATCCTGCTGATATTTAAAGTATCAAGTAGTGTGGTGACTCAGATGAGAGCTGAGTAATTATACCGATATTATATCAATGATTGCTTGAACATTATTCTGCAAAACTTAAGGACGAGGTCGATATAGTACCATACCAAATGAACTACTAGGTTGAAATTACTCAAAATGCGACAGAATTTGACAGAAATCTCCCAGTAGCGTATAAAAAGTCGGACGTCACATAACGTGAGATCAGCGTGCCTACAGCGCTCAATGGGGCTCGCCACGCAACACGAGGCAGTAGAATGAATGGAAAAAGACAGCGAACAAAAATCAGCGAACAGTTAAGGTTCACTGTCGAGGTATTCTTCATTACAACATGGTCTGGAGATAAAACATGGATGAATTCACACGGGGATGAGTCATCTTAAAAGTGGAAGAAAAACGATGTGTGTGGAGTGCATCCCAAGAGTTTGGTATTGCCCACAATACTGTTTCACGTTCATGTTGAGCGTTTCGAACCACAGGCACTGCTACTTGAAGGAGAGGAAGTGGTCGACTACGGTCAACCACAGCAGAGATAACCGCTACATTGTCCAACAGGCAAGAACGGACCCACGTCAAAGAAACCGGTGCAATTGCAATCACTTTTAACAGGACAGCAAGGCACACAGACTGTAGGAGGCTGGTTCCTCGCGTGACGAGCAGAATTTCGTGTTCCTTTGACACCCGCACATCGACAGCATTGTTTGCAATGATGCCAAGAGCATAGGGACTGGGCCAACGATGAGAGTGGTCGCGTGCTCTTCTCGGATGAGACTAGATTCACTGTGAGTAGTGATTCTGGAATTATCCTCTCAAAGCGAGAGGTGGGAGGACGCAGTGCTCCAAGAATACTGTCGAACATTATAGTTTTCGTGGTCCAAATGTTATGATGTCGGGAGGCATAATGTTACAAGAGCGCTGTTCACGAAATGATTCAACCTGGTACACTCACCGGTCAAAGTTATTGTGTGACTTTACTCCTTTCCATGTTCGACTGTAGAAGGGTGCATTCGGCTCTGACTTGATTTTTATGGATGACCATGTGTGACCTCATCGGAAAGTGGAGGAGTTCTTGGAGTGAGAGGATATCCGACGAATGTGCGTCCTGCTCAATATTCCGAATGAAATCCCATCGAGCACGTCTGGGGTGCGGTGGTGAGACGTATTTCCGCAGGTCCACGTGAACCAGCAACCATCCAACAGTTGTCAACCGCGCTGGTGGGGGGAGCAGATGAACTCACTACCAACCTTATGACCATCATGGGAGCACGTTGCTGATCGTGCGCTACTATCCTTGGTGGTCACACACATATCCCGCCGTTTGTTATGCCCAGTGGCCCATCCTCAATCGCAATAACTTCAGTGCAGTTATTGTCTTTGAACCTAAGTGTCCTTGCTATTTGTCTCATTGTGTATTTATTTCAGTAATCCTCTGTACAATACTGTAGCAGTTATCTCTATGTATGGTCCAAGTTTCACGGAGGAATTTTACTTTACAGTGACACATCACGCGAAAGTTCCTTTCGTCGTTGAGTTTCACACGAGTGTAGCATCTCCAAAGTAATAGCAGCTTATAGTAACGAAAGTAGTAGAAGTATTAATAGTAAAATACTTTAAATTGGCCGTCTATCTCGTGTGTGACCTCTTTTAATGCATTGGCCCCTTTTATTATGCCTCGAACAGATGCTTTCCCTGAATTTCTTGTAGTCATGGCTGGCATCTGGCAGAGCTCTCTGGCAGTGTTAAGCACAATTATTCCGACGTTTCTGTTTCCTTCTCTTTCTCATACGATGCTATTTCGTCTCTTCGGAACGTGAATATCAGTAGAAAACTTAGCGAGTTTACCGATCTTCAAGCAAATGTTACACAGCCACAGTTGAGCTTTGCTCAACACGTTTCCCACGCCAAGTAACCGTCCACCCAGCATCATTACTCTTCCTTTATTGCAATTTCAACATTCTGTTGATGTGAGACCAGCAAACATTTTATTTCACGGAGTGTTTATTACAAACCTAACACACATGCAGAATATATATTTTGGCAACTGGTTTCGAACCGAGTGGTTCATTCTCAGGTCTTGGCTACCGAGGCTGCACTGAAAGTGCCTGATCTTCATGATAACCATCTAATATTATCAGTACATGCATCCCAGAGTGACGACAGACAAATGTCACAAAGTACATATCCTCAGTATTCAAGCAAGAAGATTTGACTTGTATAGCCAGCGTACAAGTAATGTGACACTTACCTCCCGTCACTGTGAGAAACATGTGTTATCAAATTTAGATGGTAGTCATTAAGACCAGACACTTTCAGTGCAGCCTCAGTAGGTCGGGCTTGAGAGTGAACCAACCGGTTCGAAACCAGTCGCTAAACTATATTGGACTGCTGCATAAGTTAGTAGTGTTTTTTCATAAGTTTAAAACACCCACAGGTACACAGAAGAGAGACTTTAGTCATCAATAATATACTATCCTTCGCAATTTGCAATAGTCTGCCAACGCTGGGGTACGTTTTTGATTCCGTGACTGTTGAAATTATGTGATTTTATGGAGAAGAATTCGTCGAGCCGTATTCGGAGCTCCTTTTTATCCAAAAAAGATGTTCGTTGAAGAACTTTCCATAGGGAGCAGTAAAGGTAAAAATCAGAGGGCTCAAGATAAGGTGAATAAGATGAATGCGGAATGACTTCCGAGGCTAGTTATTGTACAATGTTTTTAGTCAGTCTCGTAAAATGTGGGCGGGCGTCACTGTGGAGTAGCATCATTTCACGCACTCTTCCTGGCCGTTGTTCTTGGATTGCGTCTGCATGACGTCTCAGTTGTTGACAATATATATGTCAGAAATGATGTTTACACCTCTGCGAAGCAATTCATAGTACATCACACTGTCGCTGTTCCACCAGATGCTTAACACTATTTTTTGTGAATGCGCGAAGGTCATTGTGCGGGGAGTTGCTGCATTGTTTGGCCTCATGCAGTCATTTCTTTTTCTTGTGTTATCATAAAGACGCCATTTATTGCCACCAGTAACGATACAGGATAGGAATGACCGCAGTTGTTGCCGGCCGTTGTGGCCGAGCGGTTCTAGGTGCTTCAGTCCGGAACCGCACTGCTGCTACGGTCGCAGGTTCGAGTCCTGCCTCAGGCATTGGTGTGTGCGATGTCCTTAGGTTAGTTGGGTTTGAGTAGTTCTAAGTCTAGGGAACTGAGGACCTCAGATTTTCAGTCCCATAGTGCTCAGAGCTATTTGAATTTTTGAACGGTGTTGTTCACGTGCATGGCGCATGGCCACCCGCTGATTTTTCTGATATTGGCTTAGAGCTTGCGGCATCAATACATCCTACTTTTTCACCTTTCCCATTGCATGCTATACGATGGTGGAGTGATCGCAGCTCATAATATCTGCCAGTTCTAGAATACACTGGTGTGGATCATCGTAGATTAATGCGTTTAAACGATCTTCATCAAACCCCGAAGGTAATCCTGAAAGTGAAGAATGACTAACGTCAAAACGATCCTCCTTAAAATAGAAAACAATTTTCGTACCATTATCTGATCAGTGGATTTATCCGCGTACACAGCACAAATCTTTCTGGCTGACTCTGCTGCTGTAACCCCTATATTAAATTCAAACAGAAGAATACGTTGTAAATGTTCCGATTTCTCCACTTGCCATTCTACTTTCTAGCGTCCTCAGCTTCACCCACTATCTCCAATAACAAAATGGCAATATGTAAACTAAAATGACAACAGAGAACTACAGTTAAAAAATGACAATCGGTAAATAAGCCCACAGCAACGCGGACTACCAACATGTAAAACAAAAAGGCTACGATCTAATGCACCAACCTAAGATGAACGGCAACTGTGATAGATACGTAACAAACACTTCATTCCCATTATTTGTAACAGAAACTGATATCTTGTCATGACCTAAGCGGAACATTCTTTGTGATACGAAATTCCAATTTCCATATTCAGCTCGTTGCAATGTCACGACTGAGTATCCTCATAACTCATAATTGCATCTGATTACTCTTGTAGCCACACACACTATCCCTACTGTTAACGGACCATAGAAAAGTGGGTTGAGGTATCCTGACTGCTTTCCAATACTCATAAATGCGTATGCAAATCGGTAGCGGAGGGTGGGTTGCGACTGACATTTCACAGTTCATTAGAAGATGCATATAAATCCTGTTGGTTAGTTAGTTATTCATAGATCAAATTGGCATCATTTCGCTATATACCAATTAATTTGTGCATATGGCAAATGTTTTCTGTGTAAATATGGCCAAATATGAACCATTTAAGTAATTTGCCTTTATGCAAGCCTTAACTGAGTTTTAAGTGTACAAAATGAAATCCAAGCACACTCAGATATTTCTTACTCAGAAACTTTTCTGTGGTGTGTGCAGGGTTAGCCAGTAAAAGATTTTTCAGTTTTTAAAAATATGTGTTATTTACTGTAGGTCTCATTACCTCAAACGGGAGGTGAATGGCTGGTGCATGCTTTGCCCATATCTGTTCAAAAGTTAGGTTTTGAGAATGTGAAGCCATGTTTTGAGCCACTTTCTAATAAAAAATTTCACAAGAGAGTAAATATATCAAGTGATTAAGTTTTTAAACACTTACGTACAAGTGCTTCAAAGATGTACACCATATACTATTTATTCAGGAAGTTCAAATGCAATTAATACCTTATAACTAAGCATGGCGTTAAGTAAGTACTGAGTGGTTATAATTAAGTTGCAGCTACACACGGAGGTCCATTTTGGGCTGTAATTATTGTATTGCGGCGAAACTTGGTAGATATGCTAAGTAGTTAATGCGGAACCGATTCACGGCGGTAAAGGATTTGTTTCAGTTATAGCCACTAGGTGCTAATCTAACACTCTAAACATCTCGTTGACGATTCCAGCGCTCATATTGAACAAATTGGTTAAGCGGCGGTTAATAATATAATCAACTTTATGTCTTTCCCACTTGTTGGTTCTTTTCTACCCACGTCTCGATCCTAATCCACTGCATACGGAAGCATTTTTATACGTCATTCTTGCATTCACAGAACCAGATATGCACCTGGTGGCCAAAACTAGAACTGATTTTGTCCAGTGTAGGTCGGTTCCGCAGTAATGCACTAGAGTGCCTACCAAGTTATGCTGGAAAACAATAATTGCAGCCCACATAGAACGTCTGTGAGCAGCTAGATTTTAATTATAATCACCCGGTATAGAAAGGTGTATGACAAATGGATTTAAATATGGAAGGTAAACACTCTGAAGCTTTAATGATTGAAAACAGGAATTACAGATAGAGAAAATATTACTGTAGGTAATCTACAATATTCTATTTCCTATTAAATTTTTCGTAATATGTACACTCCAGAATTCTGGATTCTGAGTTCTGTATATTCCGTTGGAACAATTGTCTGCTGTTATGTCCTTCCTGTACTTAAATAAACTGTGGTTTTTTCTCTATGCTAAGAATGCAAAACCAGTGAACTGTGTAGATTTAAAGGCAACAACAAGGTAACTGTTCCTTAACTAAAATAAAAAATAATTCTAACAAAAAATTATGCAGCTATTTTGACGCTGAATCTCTGTTTCACATGATAAACAATATAATTCAAGAATGTATGTATAAGCCCTACAGAATTAGAAATGCCATGGTAGGAAAAAAGTTCAGAAAAAAAATTGGTTGAGTTTGTTCCTATTTCGACATGTTGTAACTGGTTCTAATCAAACATAATTCGAAGAGGACGGTTAAAAAATAATATCTATTGCTTCTGTCAGTTACTAGGTCAAACAAACATTTGTTTTCTGTCCGAGCTGTAAACAGAAGGTTATATAATAGCAGTGACCTACATCAATACAGAAGAGCAAAATTGCCAGCAGATACCTGAAATGGACACCAGCTACTCTTATGAATCTCTCTGTAATCACTGATTAAAGGACAGCGTCGTATCTCTGGTAAACTCAGAGTTCACACTACCATCATTAAAGAAAGCTGGTGCAACAGAAAATTTTGATTTTGATTCCTGCGCGAATAAAAAGGATTCCAGATTATATTTATTACACTGAGATACTGTAGATTAAAAAAAAAGAACTGATCAGATTTCGGGGTGTGTGGAATTGTGATACAAATCTTACATATATATGTATATAACAACTAAACAATTATTTATTGAGTTCATAATGCTAAAGGTACGCAAAAGTGAAAACTAGTAGCTACATTAAGAAAGTTTAGAAATAATTAAAACGTGCTCTGGTATTTTACTGTCACTTTCAAGTTTGTCCTACACAATTTTAGATTTCCAAGGAGTTTATAATAATGATTTAAATATATAGAACTCCTTCTGGTAATTTTGAGCCATTTCCTGAACTTCTTGATGTTCTACTGATAGGTTTTGCATCCAGACATTATGAAGTAATACTAAGGGGGTGCATAAACATAAGTTTTCTGCGGCAAAGCTCTTCCTTAGCCACATTACGGCCACTTTCCATCTCTTATGATTCCACTATTGGTGGCTTCGAAGGAGGTTGGTGCGGCATTCGTCTCTTCCTGGAATCTGTGCTACAGATGTTTTATTGATTACGGAATTCTGATGTATTTATAGAAAGGAAATCTGTTATTTAATTAAACGGGACAAACTGTGGTTTTAATAATCACTATATAAGTTGGTTTTGTTTGGTTCCCAAGTTGTTTGCGGGAAACTAATGTCTATATATGAAAAGCATAGTGTATGCCCGTCAGTTAATAGTCTCTCCGACGGTATTGCTGAATTAGTGGTACTTCATATTGTAGTGGTTGATATAAGTAACATTAATGTGATAGTCAGTTGCCGACGCTTGAAACATAGCATTTGACCCAAATATTAACAAAAGGTTAAAAAGTTAATACATGAAAAGAGAAACCGGAATCTATGAAGAACTTGAAAAATACACATTGGCATCATTTACGAAATACACTTAGTGTACATGAAATATAGAATACATTCAGTAATAGCCAGAAACTACTTTGAAAACTATAATTACAAAATATTAACCTGTCAGTAGATTTAGTACTGCCAAAACTAGTGTTACAATTGGCCACAGAATATCACAAAAATTAAGAGATTAGCAGAAGACTGTATTATCAGTTTACTGCACTTAGCAAACTCGGCACGTTTGACTTCTTTCCACATTCCATAGACTCTGTATGTATGATTCGCAGTATGTTATTAATGTAATGTTATAAGACAGATAGGAACACTGCAGAACACAGTGGAAGTAGTTACCTCGTAATACTATAGTACGCCACGTGATGTGTAACGCACCCGGTGATTCTTCTCATGAGAGTAGATGACGAAAAATGGAAGATACCTTTGTTTATTTATTAATTTATTTCAGTGTCCTGATATTTTCAATCTAATATACACAGCTGCACAGGAGTAGGTAAAACAACAACAAAATAAAATATATCTCTATTGTAATCCCAGCACGAATGTAATGTAACCGTAAATTCACCTACGGCAGGGCGGGATCAGCCCACTATCACATTAACTGTGATGGCTGATACCAGTGACAGATGGTTCGAGGCAACTAATTAACATCCCCAGGTGACTGTGTACTGTTCCAAAAATTTGGAACTGTAGTGACATGTTGCATCACAGATCGAGATTAGTTTTCATGTGCAGTGAAAATTCATCTCACGAAATTATAAATACCACTTAGTGCATCTTAAAATACATAGCATAAATTATCAACCAAATTACACAAAAGCAACTCCATTTCATCTGCAGACAGCTCAGAACTCCCCGGTAATCGCTCAAGAGTCCGAGCTCTGTTCTTTCCTGCTAGTCCATCTACTCACCCGGTTGCCTGCTATAACGCTGCCGTTGACTTACCTACAGGGCTGTTTTGTAAGTACGTCATGAGGTTCCTATAGCAGAACTGATTTGCACCGAACACAACTGCAGATTGCGGAGAATACTGTGAACATTGTTTCGTCTCAGAAGGTCTTTTCCACCCTCTCTAAGTGAGTTCAGATCATCGAATTCGAAAACTACGTGCTCTAGTGTCCCTACTGCAACACACATGCATATTCCATCCGTTCTCTTTATATTGTATAGACTGATGGAAAGAAGGTAACAAGATTAGAGTTTAACGTCCCTTCAACAACGTGCTCGTTAGAGACGGGGAACAAGTTTGGACTGTTTCAGGGAAAGAAGTCGGCCGTGGCCTTTCAAAGGAACCATCCTGGCCTCAGCCTGGAAAAAATTAGAAAACCAAGGAGAAACTAAACCGGGATGGTTGGACTCGGATTTGCGACCGTCGTCCTTCATAAATTTGAGTCCAGTGTGTTAACCACTGCGCCACTTCGCTTGTTAGATAGACGTGATATGGTCCGTGACGTTTCAAGAAATGTATGAACCCACGTTAAGGCTGCTCATGCTTTGTTTTGCGCCACTAATCAGTATTCGCAAGGAGCTCGTAAACCCCTCGTAGCACAGTCACATTCAGATTGAACTCTCTATCGAGGCACCATTTTTATTTCAAAATTGAAGCCAAATCTACATCTTGTGATTAAATGCTCCACGTCTGTGTGTTCCAAAAAAGCCAGTACTTGGTCCCCGCTTGCGTATCACTGAATCCAAACGGTATAGCTTAAGGATCATTGCGAATACATCCACCGCGTTGGCCTTGTGTGCTCTTATAATCCTCAAAAACACGCGGCTCTTACATTTTTTGTAACAATCTCTCTGGCCGTACGCAGCACATAATCGTTTCAGGCGTGGCACTAACTGTTATTATCACTTTATGTTAAAGTTGCAGGATGTTTTAGAAAGTTTGCTAGTAACATTTATGATTCTGGCGAACTTACCCATGACTTCTTAAACTTTATGACAGACCTTTGCACCAGCCGTTGTGGCCGAGCGGTTCTAGGCGCTACAGTCTGGAACCGCGCGACCACTACGGTCGCAGGTTCGAATCCTACCTCGGGCATGGATGTGAGTGATGTCCTTAGGTTAGTTAGGTTTAAGTAGTTCTAAGTTCTAGGGGACTGATGACCTCAGCAGTTAAGTCCCATAGTGCTCAGAGACATTTGACAGACCTTTGCGATATTTTAATGAAAATTTATGCTTTCACCGAAATGTAATCCTAAATATCACGACACAACATCTCCCATTATTGACACCAACTGCAGTTTACTCATGGGTCCACTCTGACGCGACAACCCACTCTTATGCGCTAAGTAAACTGTTTTAATGGTGATTATCTGCACCTTATTCGACAGGCACCATGAGTTTCTAACAAATAACGCATCATAGCTCTTGTATACAAAATTATTCTTCGGACTCCGGAATGGAATTTTCACTCTGCAGCGGAGTGCGCGCTGATACGAAACTTCCTGGCAGATTTAAACTGTGTGCCGATCCGAGACTCGGACTTGGGACCTTTGCCTTTCACGGGCAAGTGCTCTACCATCTGAGCTAGGCAAGCACTTGCCCGCAAAAGGGAAAGGTCCCGAGTGCGAGTCTCGGTCCGATACACAGTTTCAATCTGCCGGGAAGTTGCATCCTTGGAACTGACAATCATTAGCAAATTGTCGTTTTACTTGACGATTGTTATCACATCACTCTCACTTATCATCTTTAATTAAGGCTCCACCATAATGTCCCAGAAAATAAACAAGACGAGGGACCTGTGCGGATAGCAAGCGAGAGAGCAAAGCCACCGTAAACTATCAGTCACCCTGGATGTCCTCCAGCTTCTCAACCGCGTACCGCGCCTCTGCGATCCTCACGAGATCCAGTGGTCCGTTTACCTCATCGCCCAATGACTTCCTGTTTCGGAAGATCTGTCTGCCATCCAGCGAGACCGAATCAAAGGAGTGTGATGAGCTACCACACGTGTGTCGAAGACTCCGTGCGTGACAGTTGTACAGCGAGCAACAGCAGCCATCACAATGAAAGCATACGTTTATCACACTTCTTGAGATGAGTAGAAGAGTTTTAAAACCAGTTCTCAGTTCTGCAAAATGTTAATGTAATGGGTTATCTGCGGCCAGATGGCCTATTTCCACAATGAAAGCGTTATCCTTGACAACGCAAAATGGACTACTGATGGCTGAAAACCGAGTGTCCAGTTACGACGAGTATTCACCTACATTTTTCCCAAGGCATATACCTACCAGTGTACATATCCTTCAGTTAAATACTGAGGTGTTTTTTGTGATCGCGTGTACTACAGCTCGTTGGTATACGACTCGTAATGTTGTTGCTCTTTGAGGTCTAATTAGGGCTGTCGGTTATTACAGAGTTCGAAAGTGGCTAAAAGACTTCCGCAGTACAAACGTGGAAGATGGCAGCTGAACTAAAAGCACACATCTCTCTATTCAGGTGAGGTATGATAGCACAAACACGTCGAATCTGTACACGTACCTTGACTTTTAATTCACCAAACTTTAATAATATTATCAACCCATTCTTAATAATAGTGAATCTTATAAAAATTCGTATTTGAAGGCAGTAGGTACTGCACGATATGTCTAATGGCAAAATAATTTTCTTCAACAATTCACGACAAGTACGTATCCATTACGAAAATCTGAATAAATTTATACGTTATGGGTTTTAAAACTCTTTGTTAAACTTGTTAAAGTGTTTCCACTATTTTGATAAATTTATTACAAGATAAAGGTTCGCCTTGGTAACTATATTTTAATGTTAAATAGCATATTACCTTCAAAGGCTACTGCATTGCTGGAACTAATGAAAATGATTCAGTAAATACGTAAAGACATTTAGATGAATAATACGCGTAAAATATGCTAAAACTGCTGTGATTGATGTAATATAAACTGATATGCTGAGCGGAAGTTCCAGAACATCGCTCAGATGCTTCAGTAAGAATGAAACGTGTACAGTTGCACGAAAAACTTTTCGAGATGACACAGAAATAATGTGTATAAATATAACGGTCTGAGACAGTTTTCGTACAGAGATCTAATACAATATCGTGATTTGCTTAGTACGTAATCATTCTGATCCTCCGTTCGTATTTCAGTATCTGTGTACAATATCTCACAGTGTAAGTACATCACAACTGATCGAACCGCAGTGGAGTTAGTGAAACTCATAACTAAATATAAACTGTTGGGAATCATGGTGATTAGAATTTCTTTGATCGTCTGGTGGAGTTACAAGAGTAAATATCTCGAAGTTCTCAGATGCTTAGCTATAATTACACCACTCCCTCTCATATGAAACTAAGTACTACCACCTTGTTTGTAAAACAAAAATATATTAAATCTTCGTGTATACAGACTTCAGTTTAAATGGTTGGTCTAACTGCTCTACGTCCCCATTCCCTTATCTGCATATTGTGGCAATTTCTAAGAGTAAATTAACGCAAGATGATTTATTAGCATTACTGTAACAATATTGAGTTGCTCTCTATGGTCTTCCGAAATGAATGTGGTTCTACTGACGCTTATCTCATTGGGGAATTGAAGCAGGCGCCATGCTGAGCTGCTGTATTAATCCCGAGGGGCCACATATCAAACGTGAAGCCTCTTGCGGCTGACGTCACAGACAAGAGTACGTAGTTGGCGGGGGAATGAATTTGGCAAGTTTGCTCTATAGCTCCTCAGGGATGATTTAAAAGGGGGTTGATACTAGCAAGTAAAGCGAAAAATAACCGTCACAGTGATGATCTAATGCAGTTGCATCAAGCAATGAATCAAAAATTATTGTAGTGCTGAAAAATATTCTGGAAGTTTACCAGCTTCATATCCTGAGGATTACAGTTTTTGAAGGGGAATTGCTTCACTGTTATTCTGTTTCCGTGATTGCCTCTTACGCTTATTAACTGGGTGACTGACCCTAAGCAGGGAGAAAAGTTGGTAAAACCCTACTATTTTCTGTACGCCATATTCGGCAGCATAGTGAAATGAAGTGTTTCATACCACGTATAGTAAAACGACATATGACTGAATCAGCTGCGTTGTATGACTATGTTGGTGAAATTGTAAGAAGAAACAGCTTCCAAGGTAAGCTACGGAAAACAGCGTCTCTGTGGTGAACGGATCGATCGAATCTGACATACATTACCTCTCACCTATCGTATTGACAGCAACAACTCCTAAAAACACAGTTGCCTCACGATGATATAGTAGCAGAAGAGATTTACCTGGAAAAAATAAGTACTTTAGGATTCCAATATCTTCAGTATGAGTCGCAACAGTGAAAGGGTAATTTCGTAGAATCTGCTTCGTACCACAGTCATACATTTAAGCTGAGTGAAGTATTTTGGGTCTTCCTGCCTGCCGGAAGAAAGATGGAAATTATTACTTACAGTGATTCCATTACTCTATTTTGTTACTGTATTATTGGACACACTGAACAATAAATTTGTACGAAAGACGGAATATATTGACCTTTCATGAGAATGACATTTATGGAGTTACCAAATAACTACAAATATCCTCAAAATGAAAAAAAACTGAAGTTCTCCCTGTTTCATAGTGAAATGGAAAGATGTATGGCTTTCACTGCCTTCTTCATACCGTAAACAAAAAATTACGTAAGTGAGGTTAACGTCCTATGGTGTTCTCTGTTATGAACAATTATTTGACCATTGTGATGTTGAAATCATAGTCTCCGTTCAATACTTCCTGTGAGCTAGTACCATTACTTTTATTGGGGCTTTGCTGACGTTCGACATCACTGAAGTTGGTGAACACGAAGGTCTCTGTGGTATTTGACGCTATAAATGAAGAGCTTATGGTGTAGGAGTAATAATTCTATACAATAAAACTGGCCTTCAAAGCTATACTTCGTCACTCCACGGTTTAAATTTTATGTACTGTTGTCAACGTTTAGAGATTTTGTGAACTACTTTCTCTCGAAAATCTCTGGCGTTTCAACAGCTCGCACGCATGTTAGTTATTCACTTACAGCTCTCATTATTGTATGCCACTGATGAATTTAAGGCATGAAATACACGTTTAGCTGACAACGGCGTAAAATCCCACACATTCAGAATACTTTACTGTATTAGTCACATAATTAAGGGAACACTTTCACATAAACAGGAAGAAGTGAACACAAAAGAAAAGTCAATCCTGAACGAATTGGTGATGCCGCGAAGTATTTATCTCTTGAAGAGATGTAGTTCCGAAATAATCTTACTACCAAAATGGGAAGTCAACACTTTGTTTATTTAATTAAAAAAACGTCACATAGTAAATACATAGCGAGTACCAAGCCAGAGCGAAACCAGAGCACAGATTCTAGATTCATTATTTGATTGTGCGCTCATTCATGAATATGTTATGCCATCGTTATTGACAGAACTTCCGATTTCGAAATTAAGCCCGTCGTGATATTTAAATTAAGTTTCCCGTCGAATGGATGTAGGGGTTTTTTGGCTGCAGAGTGGCTTCACGTGTAGATCAAAAGAAATTACGGATAGCGGAAGTCTCGTTTCCCTTGATGTCACTGCTCATAACACGAGGAATCTGTTTCTGTGATGAGTAATCACGCTGGCAGGAACAAACTCGAGACGATCGGAGTAATGTAAAATTAGATTACATTCCGTTACTCCACAACTCACTCAATGAACCTGAAACTTTAATCTCATATAATGCGAGATGTGTATTTCTCCTGTTGTAAAATTTCTTGTAATAATGTTATATTTCAGTTCTGTTGTCATACGTTGCGGAAGTCATGCAAGTGTGGCCTATCACTCAGAAATCGTCGTAATTTAGAACTGCGTTTGTAATAAGTATTCTGTTTCTTATCTTCGATGCCGTACATAAACAACCTTTCAGCTTAAAACTTTGAGACATAAATATAGCTTGTTTTCCTGTCAACACTGAGCCCACTATTGCGGTTGAATAAAAAATTTCACGAGCTTCCACAGTTATTTCATCCGCTTTGTTTTACTTGACAGACAACAAGCACTACTCCTTAGGTAGTGTCTTAAACGTTTTTAAAGGGAGTATTTGTGGGTGTGTATTTACAAAGAAATATGGGAACTGTGTGACAGTTGACTAATCAACTCTTACATATTGTAACACTGGTACAATAGCAGATTGGTTAGAAACAGAGATGACAAAGGAAACAGAACACTGAAGTAGCTACAGATTTATTTAATATGAATACTGGCTCAAGCTATTGGAATTGCACTGAAATATGAGAGGACTGTTGATCTTATATATTTGCAGGATATTACCATCCTTTATTCACATCTAGAACATGGCTAGCTCAACTTTCACTTTATCAGTCCCCTTAAACTTATCATGTAACTTTCAAACTATGCAATGCAACACTTTACGGATACCTTTCATTTTGTAAGCTAAAGAGCAGAGATAGCTTAAGAAGTACGCGATAAATTCTGTCAATTATTTTAAGGGATGGCAATCATCACATTTGATTCATGAAACTATATGGAGTTTCTAGGGTAAATAGAAACATCATCACTCGGTGCTATTAGACAAAATCATGGGATAGCGATATTCACGTGAACAGATGGCGATAGTATCGCGTACAAAAGGCATAAAAGGGCAGTGCATGACGGAGCTATCATTTGTACCCAGGTGATTCAAGTGAAATGGTTTCTAACGTGATTACGGCCGCACGACGGGAATTAACACATTTTGAACGCGGAATGGGAGTTGCAGCTAGACGTAAGGGACATTCCATTTCGGATGTCGATAGGGAATTTAAACCCCACAATGCTAAGGGTGCGCTGAGAGTACCATATTTCAGGCATTACCACTCACCACGGTCAGCACAGTGTCCGACGGCTGTCACTTAACGACCAAGAGCAACGGCGTTTGCGTAAATTTGTCAGTGCTAAGAGACAATCAACAATGCGTGGAATAGGTGCAGAAGTCAATGTGTGACGTACGACGAACGTATCCATTAGGACAGTGCTGCTAAATTTGGCTTTAATGGGCTATGGCAGCAGACGAACGACGCGAGTGCCGTTGCTAACAGTACGACGTCTCCTGCAGCTCATCTCCTAGGCTCGTGGGCATAACGTTTGGACCCTAGACGACTGGATAACCCTGCCCTGGTCCCGATTTTAGTTGATGAGAGCTGATGGTATTGTTCGAGCTTGTTGCAGACCCCACGAAGCCATGGACCCACGTTGTTAACTAGGCTCTGTGCAAGCTGGTGGTGGTTCAGTAACGGTGTGTGGATGGAATGAAATGAGTTGTCTGGTCCAACTGAACGGATCATTGATTAGACCTGGTTATTTTCGGCTACCTGGAGAACATTTACAGCCATTCATGGACTTAATGTTCTCAAACAACGATGCTCCCGGCCATCGTGACGCGAATGAACAATAATCTGGACAATTCGAGCTAATGAATTGGCCACCCGGATCGCTCAACATGAATCCCATCGGAAATTTATAGGACGTAGTCGAGAGATCAGTTCGTGCAGAAAATCCTCCACTGGCTACAGTTTCGCATTATGGACAGCTATAGAGGCAGCATAGCTCAGTATCTCTTCAGGAACTTCCAACGACTTGCTAAGTCCATGCCATGCCGAGTTGCTGCACTATGTCAAGCAAATGGAGGTCCGACACTAATTGCACCAGCTCTGATTCCTCTCTTCGTCCACCTACTCCAACCCGCCCCCCACCTCCCCAAACTCTCTGTCCATCTCCTCCTATAATTCTCACTCTGCACAACTCCTCCTCCATGTCTCTGTCCATCTCCCCCATCTCCCTGTCGATTTCCACCTCCCCTCTTGCTGTTCATCTCCTTCTCTCTCCCCTCTCTGTCCACCATCATCTACTTTTTTTTTTTCTTTCTCTGTCCAGTTCCACCTGACCATCCCTCCATCCATCTCCCTCTCCCTCTCTCTCTCTCTGACAATTTTTTGCTCCCCCTGTCTCTGGCCAACTCCTCCTCCTTCCTTTCTCCATCTATTTCGTCCTCTATCCTCTCTCTGCCCATTTCCAACTCTACTTTCCTCTGGCCATCTCCACGTTCCCCCTTCTCTCTCTACGTCATCACACTGCCCCATCAAGAGGTTGTGGTTCTTAATCCTACAGTTTTCTTTCCAGATCGTAGCTAACGAATGTGCCAAATTTGGCTTAAATAGTTCCAGATGTTTGGGATGAGCTTTTCACCCGTGGCTTTGCCCTTGTATGTGCACGTCAAACCAATTTCACATACTTCTAACAAATTTCTGTGTTATTTTAAACATATTTCACTTGTGTTTCTAGCGAATTCTGCCCTGCAGTCTCATTTCCACACAACTCAATACTTATGATGCCGTGTCCCTTGAACGATAAGACGCACAATAATGTAATTGTGATGGTACATCCAGTATCACGGTTACTGTCTGCGAAATGTGTCGCCAATACAGTTCGTAGTAAAGAAGCAATAAATTTAACAGTCATGCATGATGCGATTATTTTTCATCTATCTCAGTATTTGACGTCATATCTCTTGAACAACGTGTCGTGCAATAGGTAATTTCAGTGGAACACGGCGATGCTGTCTGCAAAATGTGTCGCGAATATAGTTAGTCTTAAAGAAGTAATAAATTAAAATGACATGCTTCATGCGGCAGTTTTACTGCATGAACAACGAAATTGCAGCAAGTGAGAAACTTTATTCCTTTCGTCGTATTGTGGAGGTTTCCAGGGATAAAAAGTTTCGTAAAGGTTTAAAATTCTGTAGAAAGTATTTGCAACCCCATAAGTCCTCTCATCCACAAATAATAGGTGATTAAGTATCGTTATCCGCTCTTCGTAGGGCACACTGCAGTTTCACTTCCTACCCAACCCCTTTGATAGGTAGATGGTTCTTATCCAAACAACGATTCTTTCCAGACAGTAGGTGATATGTGTGCCAAGTTTCGTTGAAATCGCTTCAGTGGTTTATCAGGGGACACATACAGACATATACAAGATGGTCAGAAACAGTGTGAAAAGCTTTTAATGGTGTAGCAGGGTAGGTTGTGCTGAGAAATAAATGGTGAGCCAAATAATTCAGTACAGTACGCTGTTTCCGAGTTAATTAGCATTGGAATTAGCCAATGAGGTCGTTTTATATTCAAACGGTCAAATGGCTCTGAGCACTATGGGACTTAACATCTGAGGTCATCAGTCCCCTAGAACTTAGAACTACTTAAACCTAACTAGCCTAAGGACATCACACACATCCATGCCCGAGGCAGGATTCGAACCTGCGACCGTCGCAGTCGCGCGGTTCCGGACTGAAGCGCCTAGAACCGTTGGGCCACCGCGGCCGACTTTCAAGTGGTCAGTCAGAACGATGTCGGTAAACGTGTTCTTCGATTTATTTTCTGAAACTGGCCGTGGGACGGTAGTAAGGATCAAAGCCGAGTAAAAGGCTGAGCAGTCTCGGGTGCTATCATCACCAGTTGTAACTGGGAGGCCGCCTGAATTTCTACCCCCAGTGGCCTGATGGCTAACTTTAGTGCTAGTTGAGTCAGAAACGGGGCAGCGTATCCCACTGTTTCCTTAACAATTATTGCTTAGCACAACATACCTTGCGAAACCTTTACAAGCTTTACAGACCGTTACTGACAACTCTGTATACATACAAACGAACGTCCATTCATTTGTGCAATATGTATGGATTCCAGATATGCTCTGTGTCTTGAAAATACAACCAATAGAATGAAAGGTGCTATACCTACAAAAACCTTTGAAAAAGGGATGTCAGCTAGACGTTTCACGTGTAGGACGTCTGAGTGAAATAAGCATAAGAAGAGAGTTCAATTAAAATTATGACAATGGTTACTTAATTTAATAAATTGTACCAATAAACTCATGGAAACTGGAAGTCGTCATAAGAAGTTTCGGTCAGAAAGGTCACTGTGTCACATTTTGCAGAGACATCTCTGCGGACACCCACTTAATAATCTCTTCGGCTTCAGGCCGACGATTTTGTAGAGATTTCCTAGACAGCTTCCGAGGGTTCAAAAATCCGCAACCACAAGCAGATAACGCAGAGTGAGGGCGAAAGAATTCAGGAGCCATGTTAATACTTAAATAAATTTCACGAGAGCGTACTGAAAACTAATACCTCCGAATCCTTACGTGAAAACTAACGTTATTAACATTCTACATCTTTATCCTTCATTTCTACATATTTATTTCTCAACATAGTCACCCTAGTGACAAACACATGCCTTCCAACGGGAGACCAGTTTGTTGATTCGTCACTGTAGAATGTTTGACTCCGTTGACGAAGCCACAGTCTCACCTCCGCTTGCGCCGCTTTATCCCCATCAAAGTGAAGTCCTCGAAGGCGTTCTTTAAGGTTTGGAAACAGGACAATCAGATGGGGTCAAGTCAGGACTGAATGGAAGACGACTGACGACGGTGAAGCCTATGCTTCGGATTCTTGCAGATGTTGCAGCAGTCATGTGTGGCCTGGCAGTGTCACGCTGTAGGAGGGGTGCTCCGTGTGTGGGCATCTCTTCGAATTAGAGACTCGATAACAGCATACCACTTCTCACGTACCGACATTGTCACATTACACACCGCCATGTTACACGGTACAATTTGGAGCCCTCTAACGGCAGAGGGTTGAAATATGTAGAAGAATAATAATGTAGAAAAATAAAGATGAAGAACTTCAATAACGTTTATTTTATTCAAATAGCTTTAAGAGTTTTCACATAAAAGATTCGGAGGCATTACTTCTCAGCTCGCCCTCTTATACACTACTGGCCATTAAAATTGCTACACCAAGAAGAAAACGGGTATTCATTGGACAAATATATTATACTAGAACTGACATGTGATTACATTTTCACGCAATTTGGGTGCATAGATCCTGAGAATTCAGTACCCAGAACAACCACCTCTGGCCGTATAACGACCTTGATGCGCCTGGGCATTGAGTCAAACAGAGCTTGGATGGCGTATACAGGTACAGCTGCCCATGCAGCTGCAACACATACCACAGTTCATCAAGAGTAGTGACTGGCGTACTGTGACGAGCTAGTTGCTCAGAACTGACATGTGATTACATTTTCACGCAATTTGGGTGCATAGATCCTGATAATTCAGTACCCAGAACAACCACCTATGGCCGTATAACGACCTTGATGCGCCTGGGCATTGAGTCAAACAGAGCTTGGATGGCGTATACAGGTACAGCTGCCCATGCAGCTGCAACACGTACCACAGTTCATCAAGAGTAGTGACTGGCGTACTGTGACGAGCCAGTTGCTCAGCCACCATTGACCAGACGTTTTCAATTGCTGAGAGATCTGGAAAATGTGCTGGCCAGGGCAGCAGTCGAACATTTTCTGTATCCAGAAAGGCCCGTACAGGACCTGCAACATGCGGTTGTGCATTGTCCTGCTGAAATGTAGCGTTTCTCAGCGATCGAATGAAGGGTAGAGCCACGGGTTGTAACACATCTGAAATGTAACGTCCACTGTTCAAAGTGGCGTCAATGCGAACAAGAGGTGACCGAGGCGTGTAACCAATGGCACCCCATACCATCACGCCAGGTGATACGCCAGTATGGCGATGACGAATACACGCTTTCAATATGCGTTCACCGCGATGTCGCCAAACACGGATGCGACCATCATGATGCTGTAAACAGGACCTGGATTCATCCGAAAAAATGACGTTTTGCCATTCGTGCACTCAGATCCGTCGCTGAGTACACCATCGCAGGCGCTCCTGTCTGTGGTGCAGCGTCAGGGGTAACTGCAGCCATGGTCTGCGAGCTGATAGTCCATGCTGCTGCAAACGTCGTCGAACTGTTCGTACAGATTGTTGTTGGCTTGCAAACGTCCCCATCTGCTGACTCAGGGACCGAGGCGTGGCTGCACGATCCGTTACAGCCATGCGGATAAGATGGCTGCCATCTCGACTGCTAGTCGAGCACAGCGTTCCGTACTACCCTCCTGAATCCACCTATTCCATATTCTGCTAACAGTCATTGGCTCTCGACCAACGCGAGCAGCAATGTCGCGATACGATAATCCACAATCGCGATAGGCTACAATCTGACCTTTATCAAAGTCGGAACCGTGATGGTACGCATTTCTCCTCCGTACACGGGGCATCACAACAAAGTTTCACCAGGCAACACCGGTCAACTGCTGCTTGTGTATGAGAAATCGGTTGGAAACTTTCCTCATGTCAGCACTTTGTAGGTGTCACCACCGGCTCCAACCTAGTGTGAATGCTCTGAAAAGCTAATCATTTGCATATCACAGCATCTTCTTCCTGTAGCTTAAATTTCGCGTCTGTAGCACGTCATCTTCGTGGTTTAGCAATTTTAATGGCCAGTAGTGTATATCGTTAAAAGCCACTTACTGCCTTTTCAAAATGACTAAATATCTATTTTGTGCGACTTCAGTGTTAATGCCCTAAAAATATTCTCCGTCTCGAAAAAAATCTTACTACATGAATGAACAAGAATGGGATTTGTCTTCTGTTGATGAAAATATTCGGCAGCACGCAGGTCTTTGATAATGCAACGGTCACTCGTAGCGTATTCAGACTGGCAGCACGTGTCTCGAATTGGCTGTAATATACATACGAAGAAATAAATATTTTGTGTGCCGACGGCAGGTTATCGCAATAGCGGTTCCGCTGAAGACAGAAGGTATTCATCGAATTGTGTTCGGATCAGCTACAATCTTAGACAAGAGATAAGTGAACTTATGGGTATTGAGTATAATATCGTAGTAAATTTATAAAATGCTATGGGATAATAGTGATTAAAGAGAAAACTGAAATATCCTCGTGTTAATATTCAGTAAACATGTAAGAAAATGTAGTAATAATGTTACATATTTCCTCCAAGGATTCTGTCAGTGGTACTGGTGTGTAGTTCCGATACAGAAATGAGTGATTGCTTACTTAACTACATATATACTATCAGTATTGTGATGTGTAGTTCCGACACTGACATGACGGTTACTAACGAGACGCCCTGTAACAAAAAACAAATCAAAATAAAAAAATTAAAATAAATGTGCAACTGAGACAAGATAATAAGAGACATACTAAATGTTTTACCTATTACAATTTTTACAAATTCCCTTTCTGCTCCAGCTTGTGCCATATATGCGCAAAAAAAATGTTCACTTTTTAGAAATAACGTTTCATAGACAGAAAATCGGCACATTCAGGTAGGAAAGGAACGTACACATTCGGTGCCATACAACCGTTGTCTAATTAGACATCCCATCCAACAGTATCCACACGAGAAATACATTTGAGACCATTATGAATGGAACATACAATCGCTTACGATTTATTGCACTCTTAGAGAGCCACCGACACTCGGTGGTAGTATATAGATTGATAGGCCTTTGTTGTTCAGTTACATTCCTCTTCATGTTTTGGAAAATTTTGTCTAACTAAGCGAAATCAATTTATTTAATTTATAGTTACATGTAAAACTAAAATCGTTAATGCAATTAGTGATTACGAGATGGGGAATTGCTATCAACTGGATCTACGAGTGAAGATCATCCGTTCACTAAGCTTATACAGCAAATATCTAATTTTAAAACATCCAGTACACTTTTCCTAGTTGACAGATGGATGAAAAGTCGTTCTGCTAGGTACTAACGTAAAACAGAACTTACACAGGTAGTCATTTAGGTGACAGATAAGGCTTACAGTAAGAAACGCACCGTAGGGCGCATTTCATATCAAAGTCCGTGTTTGTTCATACAATAGAGTAGCTGTTATGTTAGTGGAAATTGGAAATTTATTTTATCTGATAATGCGGCAACAGTAGTGTGGCAACGTATGTTATGGCGGAAAAAGCTGCTTCACTATCTGTCATCACGTCTTCAACAGTGCTGTCATAATACAGCTGCGACCATTGCACATGTCATATTTCGCTGTCGTCAGCATCAGCACTTCTTTATCACTAACGACATTCCAGGTATCATGACATCCTGCCACGTGCCAAGGCCTAGGAGAGGAGGACCTTCCAACCTCCCACCCTGCACTTCTGCAAATTTCACATGAAACAACCCCCACTCCGAGTGCCCCCAGCGTCCTCCCCACTGTCCACTCGGCATTCGAGGGCACGACATTCGATTGCAGTTCGCATGTGTTTCATATTTCGGTAACATCAGCACCCACATCCGTCCCCCCTCCCCTCCCACTCCTTTGCAAATTTTCCGTGAAGCACGCCCAACCCCTCTCTTCCCCATGTCACGCGCTCTCTGCGTTACCCGCGATCCCCTCGCACCAGCTGCCCACTCTCTACAATTACGTTTACGTTACTGACTCCGAAAATTCGTTTAAGAACTAACTCACCAATCGTGACTTTGGTAACTTCGATTTGAAGCTGCATATCATTCGCCATGGGATACTGGAAGGAGTAGATAGCATACTTCTTTAAAAAATTTGGAAATTTGTGGTAAGCCTCCAAACTGCTGAGGCCTTCGGTCCCTAGGCTTATACACTACTTAATCTAACTTAAACTAACTTATGCTAAGGAAAACACACACAACCATGCCGGGGGGAGGACTCGAACCCCTGACGGGGGGAGCATATTTCTTAATAAATAACTAAAGGTCAACATTGATGTATAAGATGTAAATAAAGAAATAGGAATTCTTATTTGTTGAAAATGAGGCTTTTACCTAAAAATACTACCCCACAAGCTCTGAAAACATAAGTAAAAGCAAGTCCACATTCACATCCTACTTGCTCCTACCAGCAGCAGATGGCTGCACTGGAAACTCGATAGTTGTCTACAAATAACTAAAAACCAACATTTGTTGAGAAAATATAAATAATAAATTAGGAATTCATATTTGTTGAACGTGAGTTTTATCTTAAATGTCATTCTACTAACCAAGAAAACATTAAACAATAGCAAATCTCAGTTTCTCCAGTAACTACCAGACGGCTGCATTGCAAAAGCGCGACAATCGTTCAATTTTTGTGCCACACCAATAGATGACTCCATCAGCAATTAAAAACGCAGCAGAGTCGAAAATTAATTATTTTCTGCATATAAGATGTTGACCCAATTCTAAAAAAAATGGCTCTGAGCACTATGGAGTTAACTTCTGAGGTCATCAGTCCCCTAGAACTTAGTACTACTTAAACCTAATTAACCTAAGGACATCACACACATCCATGCCCGAGGCAGGATTCGAACCTGCGACCGTAGCGGTCGCGCGGTTCCAGACTGTAGCGCCTAGAACCGCTCGGCCATTTCGACAGGCGGAAAAATTCTAAAATCTCACCAAAACATAGCAGTAGCTCAAAAAAGTATGATACTTACATTACTTGTTGAGGTTAATACATGAAAAACGCTGTTTGATGTCACAATATTACAGGAAAAGAAACGTCTGCAATGTAAAAGGAAGTGTGAGGTAATTTCCACATATACTTATATTTGTGAAATTAGAGCCTCAAGTTCTGAAGTATTTATCCCAATGGTAAATTTAAACAGTTGGACAGTTGGCATTTGAGAATGTAGGCTTAAAATTGCGATATCGTAAAACTACTCTGATCAGGCTTGTAACAGCAAGAAAATAATAGTTAGCTAAGCAGGCAAATAGACAAACTGGATGTAGCTAATTTGGCACCCCTCAAAATATATATTCCACATTCACACACGTATATTCGTAAAGTGAGTATTCAGTCTGTGGAGATGCATTTCCACGCTCTATGGCTTACGATTTTTTTTTTTTTTTAGAAAAAAACGACACCACCAGAAACATAAATACACAGCGTGTGTTCTAATGTCATCTGTTCACATTCCATTACGTCCTACCTTTTGCTATCCAGGTATCTTGCTTATCTGTGTGTCCCATCTCCATTACTTTCATGGCACTCAAAATTACGTCTTCAGTTTCATTTATTCCTTTTTCCACTAACTTGTTTCTACATCTATTTATAGATACTCCGCAAGCCACTGTACGGTGTGTGGCGGAGGGTACCGTATACCACTACTAGCCATTTCCTATCCTGTTCCAATCGCTAACAGAACGAAGGAAAAACGACTGTCTGTATGTCTCCGCATAAGGCATAATCTCTCGTGTCGTATCTTCGTGGTTGTTACGCGCAACGTATGTTGGCGGCAGCAAAACCGTTCGACAATCAGTTACAAATGACGTTTCTCTAATTTTTCTTGACGGTGTTTCAGGTAAAGAACGTCGCCTTCCCTCTAGGGATTTCCAGTTGTGTTCCCGAAGCATCTCCGTAGCTCTCACGTGTTGCTCGAACCTACTGGTAACAAATCCAGCAGCCAGCCTCTGAATTGCTTCGACGCATTCCTTCAATCCGATCTGGTACGGATCCCAAACACTCGCCCAGTACCTAAGAAGATGTCGCACCAGCGTCCTATATGTGGTCTCCCTTACAGGTGATCCACTCTTTCCTAAAATTCTCCCATTAAACCGAAGTCGTCTTCCATACCACAGTTCGCACATGTTCGTTCCGTTTCATATCGCTTTGCAACATTACGCCCAGATCTTTAAACTACTTGACTGTGTCAAGCAGGACACTAGTACTACTGGGTCGGAACATTACAGGTTTCTTATTCCTACTCATCCGCATTAACATACATATTGCCACATTTACAGCTAGCTGCCATTCATTACACTAACAGGAAATTTTGTCTAGGTCGCCTTGTATCTTTTTACAGTAACTCAACTTCCACACCCTACCGTACGCCACGTCATTATCAGCAAACAACCGCAGATTGCTGCCCACCTTCTCCGCCTAATCATTTATGTATATGGCGAACAATAGTGGTCCTATCATACTTCCTTGCGGTATACCTGACCATACACTTGTCTCTGATGAACACTCGCCTTCTAGGACGAAATAATTATTAGTGAGCCGCCCACGTATCTGTGAACTTATTCCACATGCTAGCACCTTCGTTAAGAGCCTACGATGGGACACCGTGTCAAGCGCTTTCCGGAGATCTAGAAATATCGAATCTGCCTGTTGCCCTTCATCCATTGTTCACAATATATGATGTGAGAAAAGGAAAAGCTGAGTTTGGCACGAGCGATGCTTTCTAAAACCATGGTGATTCGTCGGCATAAACTTCTCAGTCTCAAGCAAGTTTATTATATACGAACTGAAAATATGTTCAAGGATTTTCAGCAGACCGAAGTTAGAGATATTGGTCTGTAATTTTGCGGGTCCATTCTTTTACCCTTGTTATGTACTGCTTATCTGCTCTACCTAGAAAAACACTCTCCTCGCCTTCTTAATTGATTTATTAACTTTCGTAATCATATTTGCTATAATGACATCATGAGCGCTAAATCCCCGTTTCTATACTGACATTGTCGATAAGGTCCGGCCTATTGTTTCCTTCCTTTCCTGCTAAATCCTTTAATACTGCTCTTCATCCCTTGCTGAGCAACCTACACATCTTGAATGATTTCGAATATAAACGTCTCGTCCCGCTTTACTAAGTCGTAACTAGCAATACTCAGATTTAAACCGTTGGAGGTTCATTGTAATTTTATTCCTGAAAAAGATAATTATTTTAACAAATCAACTCCAGACCGTTTCAATTTTCAGTTTATTTCTGTTTCAGTTCATACAATTATTGGCATCAGCACCCTTAGATACGAAAACGTAACAACGGCATCTACGGCATAATATTATTTATCTTTCTTTTTCATGTGTTGGTCAAAAATTACTTCAGACTTATTATTACTGACGTTCAGGTCTAGCTCGAAACCAAGTCTATAACGTTCTTCCACCAGGTGGTAAATATAGCTGAATTTGTGACCAAAAGTAAAATTTTATCATAAAATCGGAAACAGTTCATAACTGTATAAAATAAATAAAATAAAATAAAATAAAATAAAATATTAATTATTTTTATCTGTCTGATTGGCTCTCCTATGAGTCGTCAGGTTTTGATTATTCGGTATCAGACGCTTGACAATGGCTTTTTCGTAAAGGCAATGTTACTCGTACTTGACCGTGAAATAAAACTGAAATAATCGGACTTCGTAATTAAATCGTTTCCAAAGACTGCTGCGGTAGGTGCGGACTCATAAACTAAATCTCAATATTACAATAATTTGCCAGCCATGCCAAAACGTCGTACAGAGGTGATTGTCTACTAAACAAAAAATTACACAGTTAGTTAAATCAGATATATTCAATGAATAAGCCTACAGTTCATAATCCTACTTACTTTTATAAATATAAATTCTTTACAGAATCGAGTGCCTAGTATGGTTGCAATTTTCTATATCATGAAATATGGCGGTGTGCCAGACAATAAACTAAAATACGTGCTTCTCGCACCACTTCCACGAGAGCTCTCACTTTTTTTTTTTTAATCAAACATACGACTAACGAAAATGTACTTTTGTTTTATCAGCGACACAGCGCTGCAGTTCTGTGCCATAGGCTTTATTTATTTCTCACAGATTAATTATTTAATTAAGATTTCGCGTTTCCGAGGAAACTCACGCACGGCATGCAAATGTGCCTTTATATTGCCCCCTGAATTGCGAGGCGAAAGGACACACCTGCAGGCGAGCAATTCACCTAAAGGCACAAGAAAATCTAAGTTATCTACAACTATTTACATGACTTACATTATACTGTATATTATATACAAAATTTGAATGACGCGCGTGCGCCGAAAAAGTTCTTATGTTGGCAAAACAGAGTGCGCGCATGCGCAGAAGCGTCTGTGTAACTACGGCACTGCCGTTATTTCGTAAATTTAGATCACGCGGCACAGTATTGCAGTTCATATTGTTCGTGTGCACGCGCATTTCTTAGTCGTTGCACAAAGAAAATATTCCACCAAGATTACATATGAAGACTACATTCTATGACAGGTAACTTAGTTTTAAAATTACAATATTTGTTATAACACAATACAACTTAGATTGTTGAATGTTCTTAGTTACATAGTATTGTTTTGAAATACTTCAAAGAAAAATGTTCTGTTGTTTCAGGTGCGTTGACCTATACACATCGCGTCGTTATTACAGTTTATATTCATCTACTGCACAGGACAGTTTCACAGGTTAGTGTCGTCGTGGTAAAGTTTTTTGATCACAGTAACATCGCTGTATAACAACGTGATTGATACATAAGCATGTCCATTTCCTATTTCCATTATAGTCGTTGTGATGCAGTTCGTTGTGACAAAAAGCATTGTTTATTACAGATCAGACGTGACCCGTCGAGTAATTAGTCCATATGCAGTTCGTTTTCGATATTCCGTGGAAGCTTGGTTGCAGAACCTCGGACGGCACATAGCTGGCATCGATCCTTGGACAGTCCAGGTAAGCGTGTCCGTCACATTTCGAGAACATTTCATTCCCTGAAGTTCCAACCAAAACTCTTCCACCCGTCGTGTTGTTTTCTGGACAGGCACTTTGTGTCCATTTAATCCAGTTAACATCTTGAAGTTGGGTACTGTAGTAATGTCACTAGACGATGCACGAATTATGCACTTCACATATTCAGTTTTTTTTTAAATATAGCTCACCTAAATGTTCGTGGTTACTCATCGAAGAAATCGTTCATCGCGTTAACAAAGGTACGATGCATCATGAATGGCATTAACAGTTTCTTTCACATAGGTTTCCGCGTAGTTGCAGAGTTAGTAATGTTCGTTAATGTCCGTGAACAGTGGTTCACTATGCATTCCTTTTTTTTTTTAAAAAAAAAAGTTTTTCACATTTTGGCACTCGTTATCGTTCAAATTTTCACACAGTAACAGTTACATTATACATCAGTCTTAAAAAATAAGTAATTATACATACACACGTCACATATTTTCTTAGTATAAACATAATACAGTTGCACATAAACATGTTTACATCATCATTACATAGCTATAGGTTATTACATTGTGTCATATTTGATTACATGAATTGCAGATATTTACATCCTCTTTAGCGGTTTTGCTGGGATATTATCGATGTTTTTTGTGATGTCATCTGAAATTAAGATAGGTTAGACACAACATTCATTACATCAGTAGGCAAGACCAGGCGTTTTCGCTACTCAATAAATATTCAAAATAGTAAGAGAGAGAAAATGTTCGATTCCTCGCGTTTTGTGCGTGTGTGTAGTGTGTCTGAGTGGCCTTGACTACTGGTAGATGCTTTTCTTGCTGAGAGATGTGCGTCTAATCTATTTCTCGAAGTAAAAGATCGCTTCACAGATGACGTCTGTCGGTTCGTCAGGTGTCATAGCAAGTCAGTGGTACCTACAGTTACAAATGTTCCGTGAAAAATTTATATATCATTCACTGCTACGTAATCATAAATTTTACTTTAATATTCAGTCTTCTCGGTGGAACCGCGGCGTTGAAAGAAAAGTTCTTCTGTCTTCAACTGCGACTCTGGAACGCTGAAATGAAAATTTCTATACTACTTATTATCTGTGTTGTAGCAACAGAGTTTTTCGAGTTGCTTAGCAACATTTTGATGGGTATGACTTTTACATTATTCAGCATGAAATGCTCTAAGATCTCGGTGTGCGTATAGCCCAATAATTTTGTTAGTTCTAGGATGTTGTCCTTACCTCTTATGTACTTAATTTCAAAACAGTAGTTCTGAAGTGTAACTGCCCATCGTGATAGTCTAGGATGTACAAGTTTACAAGTTAACAAAAATGTCAGGGCCTGGTGATCGGTGTAAATTACCGTATGTTTTCCAAATAAATAATAATTGAATTTCTTGAATGCCCATACTATGGAAAGTGTTTCTAACTCAGTAGTGGAGTATGTACGCTCACATTCAGTTAGAGTGTGACTCGCAAACCCAATAATTCTTATCTGTTCCTCCTCTTTATTCTTTACAACTTGAAATAAGCAACAGCCCAAGCCAGTACGTGAAGCGTCACAAGTCATACAAAAATCTAAATTGAAATCTGGATGGCTCAAAATGTTAGCATTCACTAAAGCATGTTTAATTGTATTAAAGTCATTCTGGCACTGTTCCGACCAGATCCAAACTTGATTCCTTCTGAGTAGATTTAGCAGATGTTTACTGTTCAAAAGTGGTTGTGGCAAAAAACGTCTGAAAAATGAACATAGCCCAAGGAATGATTTTAACTGCTTTTTAGTTCGAGGGCTAGGAAAGTTTCTGATAGCATCTAATTTACTGGGATCCGGACGTATGCCCTGTGAATTAATGATATGTCCTAAATACTTTGTCTCACTGCAACCAAATTTTGATTTTCTTAGGTTGGCTGTGACTCCAGCTTGTGCAAATTTTTCTAAAATTCTTTGAAGTGTGTCAACGTGTTCATTCCAGGATTGTGTAGCTATCAGTATATCATCTACATAGTGTGTGACTGTCTCAACTAAATCGTCGCCAAGCACGGTATCCAGGGCTGTAATGAATACCCCAGAGCTGACATTCAGTCCGAAGGGTAGAACACAAAACTGATAGGTTCGCCCCCCGAACATAAATGCAGTATATTTCCGAGAATCAGGAGTGATACCCACCTGCCAAAACGAATTAGCGAGATCTATTGTGGAAAAATATTTTGCATCTAGAAATTTCTGTAATTGCTCTTCTAAATTTTCAGGTTTTGTGTGAACCGGTAAAATTATTTCATTAATAGCTCGTGCGTCTAACACTAACCTAATGCCTCCATTTGATTTTTTGACAACAAGTAGAGGACTACAATAAGGTGAGGTGGATGGTTCAATGACCTTCCAGTCTAACATTTGTTTTAATTCTTGCCACACAGCAGGTCGTTGAGATAACGGTACGTTATATGTCTTATGGTAGAAGATCTTGTGAGGCTTAACTTCAATCTTGTACACATACGTGTTGATAACACCTAATCGTTTGGTAAAAACTTGTAAATATTTGGATAACACTTCCTGTAGTTTTATACGTTCATGTACACTGAGAGCTGTAGCTTCACTTATCTTATGATCAAGCAATGTTTTCAAGTCCATTAGCTCTGCGTCAGATGAGCGTGTTTGCATGTCTTGAATGTCTTTGTCAAGTACTAACTGAACCTTGTACCCTGTACAGTGTTTGTCATGCTTTAGAGTTCTCCTGTCCAAATCAATAATAATTACACTGCCTTTATCATTTAAAATACATTTACCTTTGGAGAAGTCTATAATGCAGTCCTTCTCGCTCATAATATCTATTCCTAATATGCAATTTGTCACAAGGTTTTGTACAACCAGGAATGGCCATTGTACGGTTCCATTACCTATTTTAACGTTTACAAAAACTTGCTTCGTAACCCTACATGACTTATTACCTAGTGCAGTAGTTATTTTACAGTTTTGGGCAGGAAACTCAGGCACAGGTTCCAATTCACACATCTTTTTATAAAAATTAAAAGATAAAACGCTCACAGCTGCACCTGTATCTAGGATAATAGTAGTTGGAATCCCACCTACTACACCAGTAGTGGATGCTAAAACAATTTCATTTGTGTTTAAACGACATTGTGTACTGTCTTGTAAAAGTTCATCTGATATATTGTTATTGTGGTTGTATCTTATAAATAAAACAGGTAGTTTTTGTTTAGAATTACTCGGCATATCATTATTCTGTTGTTCAAGTGTGGTGTCAAATAACTGATTAACATTGAAGCCGCCCCCCAAGGATTCTTCAGCCACGACCTGGGGCAAAGTAGTGACTGTTTCTAGTTTGTTGGATTATCATTTGTACTAGGTACTGACACAGATTGAGGTTGTGCATCAGGTGTCATTTCTATTATATTCACATTCGGATATTGCCTATTATGATCTCCAAACTTTTGCGGTTGTTGTTGCTGTTGCGCATTATAACTTACCTGTCGGTCGTAAGGTATGCTCCAATTTTGACCTGGTGGCTGCTGTGGTAAAGCAGAGTTTGAATGAAAGTACTGATCGTTACGAGTCCAACCTTGATGCTGTCTTGGCTCGTAGTTATTATTATTTCTATTTCTGTTTGTGTTTTTGTTATTACCTTTGTATCCGTTGTTACCGTTGCAGTTATTACCGCGGTGCCTTTTGTATGGATTGCCGCATGAAATGTTATTACTGTTGTAACTATTGTTTGTATTGGAATACGCGTGTTGATTTTGATTTCCGTACTGAGACGGCATGTGAGTTTGCTGTTTTTGTCGTACCGCGTATCCAACTGTCGGCGCGCCAGAATTGTGTTGGCAAGCCTGCATGTTTTGCATACCACTAGTGTAAACATTGTGGCTGCTGTTTTGCCGCGCGAAGCGCTGATCTTCAAGTAACATGTCAACCGAATCTAAAGCTGTTAAAAAATAATCTGAATCGTCATCCGGGATATGTAGGAGTTTTTCTTTAATGTTGAAAGGCAATTTGGCCTTCAACGCACGGAGTATATCTCGCGTTGCGACTGGTTCGTCTAAAAAGTGTCCCATGTTCAAGTATTTTTCAAAATATCTGCGTAAGTTACCATTTTTACTGTTAAAAGTTTCAGGTTCTAAAATTTGTCTTCTGAGTCGCTCCTGAACGGATTGCGACCAGAATTTGTTCAGAAAAGCACGCTCAAACTCACTGTACGTGGTACATACGTCAGCTTGACTGTAAGCCCAGACAGCTGCATCGCCTTGGATGTATCCGACAATATATGAAATCTTTTTCCGGTCACTCCAAGTGCGTGGAAATGCGTTACTAAAAGATTTAAGAAAATCACCGGATGAATGGTTCGTTTCTCTGGGATAAAAGCCTGAAATTGCCTGTGTTTTATTAAGCTTTCTTCTTCCTTTGCATTATGATATGGATTTGTTCCACTGTAATCACTGCAATGCTCAGCTGGCGAGTAATTACGATAATGTTGCTGTGGTTTACCATGATAATAGCTTGTGTTTGTGGTTGCACGTCGTGGTATGTGTTGTAGTCGTGGTGTGTTTTGTTCTTGTGTGTTTGTGGTGTGCGGTATGTGTGCGTCATACTCGAATGTATATTGGTTTCTGAACTGTACATTTTGACTGATATTTTCGTTACATTCAGACTGTGGTTGATCGGTGAATTGTCTCATGGGTGCAGTGACGGATTGTACTGCGTCACTAATCAGCTGTTTGTTATTAGTGATGTATTCCGCTACGGAGTCGTGCACAATTGTTGGTAAATTTTCACGTATGCATCTATCAAAATGTTTGTCTTTGTTCTCTACCCAATCATGAAATTCTTTATTAATATTTTGAAAATGAGCTGTGGCATCAGATTGTAAGATGTCAGTCAGGTGTTGTTCAACATCGTTAAATTTATTCTGCACGTCAGTAATTCGTTTTTCAAGGTTGTCGTGTACTGAAGGATATGTTTGAATTTGTTCAGTAAGAGCTTCACACGTGACATTAAGGTTTTTTAATTGTTTCTGTAAAAGTGCTGCGTCATTTGTAGTCTTTTCTTGTCTCGTATTAAGCTTGGAAAATTTCGTACTGAGTTCAGTCATCTGTTCGGTCAGTGTGGCGTCTATAAGTTCCACACGTTTACACAAAGTGTCATTACATGCCTTGATTGCTATGAGATCAGATTTAATTTCGTCATTTTGTGTCTTTAACTGTTCATTTTGTGTCTTTAAGGTTGCCATGTTTTCCGCGTTCTGCATCCTTAAGGTTGCCATATTTTCTGCGTTTTGTTTCATTAGCATTTGTAACATGTTGGCAATGTTTACTGTTTGCAAGGTCTCTGCCCCCGCCGCGTCATTAGACGTGACGTCATGTATTAACATGGGCTCTGACTGAGACTTTGAAATTTTTGTGGTGGACGGCCTATTGTCAAAATTTCCGTCAACACTCGCGTCAATATTTGATGTATCGTCACTACCGGTTGCTGTCGTAAAGTCATTTTCTAACATTTGTCTCTCGTCCGAGTCGGATTGCGTCTGAATAGTACGTCTTTGCTGTTCCATTTTTGCGTATTGTTTTCTAGTTATTACCATGCCACACGTGCTATATATTTCAAGAAATTAATGTTTGACACTGGTTTTAAAATAAAATGCAGTTGAGCATGAATCGGTCGTAGCAACAATGGCTGTCTGTTAATTTAAAAATATAAACTGAATTTGAGATTATTGGTAATGGCTGCTGGCCATGTTACATGATATCGTACAGAAGTCGGCCATATTGTACACTCGTGTATTGGTATTGTTGCATACGTTATTGTTTAAGGAAAAATACTGAGAATGGAATTTATCACTGAAACTGTTATGCGGAAAAGAAACACTACAGAATTTTACTGAAAAGCTAATACACTGAATTATACGTCTGGTCAAGCCTGCTAAGGCAAAGATGCTGCGTCTTACCTTATTTTGCTGGAAGCTTCTTTGCGTCTTCCCGCAAAATTTTATAATTGGCAAATATCTTCTGATTTTTTTTTATTTCTCATATAGTCAAGTCCAGGACCAGAAGGTTGATTTTTCACATGAAACAAAGAGAACAATGTAACAAATGACAAAATAACAAGTCCGACACGCAGTCGCCAATATAAAATAAATAAAATAAAATAAAATAAAATAAAATATTAATTATTTTTATCTGTCTGATTGGCTCTCCTATGAGTCGTCAGGTTTTGATTATTCGGTATCAGACGCTTGACAATGGCTTTTTCGTAAAGGCAATGTTACTCGTACTTGACCGTGAAATAAAACTGAAATAATCGGACTTCGTAATTAAATCGTTTCCAAAGACTGCTGCGGTAGGTGCGGACTCATAAACTAAATCTCAATATTACAATAATTTGCCAGCCATGCCAAAACGTCGTACAGAGGTGATTGTCTACTAAACAAAAAATTACACAGTTAGTTAAATCAGATATATTCAATGAATAAGCCTACAGTTCATAATCCTACTTACTTTTATAAATATAAATTCTTTACAGAATCGAGTGCCTAGTATGGTTGCAATTTTCTATATCATGAAATATGGCGGTGTGCCAGACAATAAACTAAAATACGTGCTTCTCGCACCACTTCCACGAGAGCTCTCACTTTTTTTTTTAATCAAACATACGACTAACGAAAATGTACTTTTGTTTTATCAGCGACACAGCGCTGCAGTTCTGTGCCATAGGCTTTATTTATTTCTCACAGATTAATTATTTAATTAAGATTTCGCGTTTCCGAGGAAACTCACGCACGGCATGCAAATGTGCCTTTATAACTGCTCATACTGACAACAGGTCCACAGTACATTTACTCATTCGTGAATTTTGTTGTCAACAGTCAATATCGGTTACAACTTCAAAATTCATAAATTTTATACAGGAATAATCATCTTGATGTTGAAGCTCTTTTGTCTGTGTTGGCTTCAACGACACATGTTTTTGTATGGGGCCCGCCTTTAGCAAAATACAATTTAGTTTTTTGTTCCAGACATGTTTCACTGCAGTTGCAGCATCATAAGTTGTTTTTATTTTATTTTATGGCTGTTAAACGTAACTCAATACACAGAACTTGACAGTGAAGGAGATGTGAAAAAAGAAAACGTAAGTGAAACATAATGTAAATACACACACACACACACACACACACACACACAAAACCTTTCACATAAAATTAATTAAATTCAGGTATAGCCATACAGTTTAGAAATTGTAACTTTTGCGTAAATATTTTGTCTGCATTAAGTTGTATATGATTGCAGATGACAAACTGCAAAGAAAAACACACTGTAAAAATTTAATACACCAGGAAAACCACACCAGGAAGGTATGTGTACATGATTTTATGTACTCTTGAAACATCTGTAATTACGATTTAAAAACTAATATTTACATGTGTGTAAACAATGAATAACATTCCTTACGTTTAACAGCCATAAAATTAACCCACTGATGATGCTGCAACTGCCGTGAAACATGTCTGGGACAAAAACCAAAATTGTGTTTTGCTAAAGGCGGACGCCACCCAAAAACATATGTACTTACACAAGAAGGTTAAATGACTTACAGTATACATCACTCACCCCTAGTGTGACACAGGAAATGATGAGCTACAAAGCCGTAAAAGCTCTGATTGCCTACCCAGTGGCGTAAATAATTTAAGAGGCAATAACATTAATTTCAGGCACAGATTGAAATCATATATGCTTGACATCTATTTCTACTCCATGGAAGTGTTTCTGAATGTATAACCGCATGATATGTGTGTGTGTGTATGTGTGTGTGTGTGTTTTGAAGAAACGAGGACTTTGAACATAGTTAAGTATGAATCACTGTATGCCAAAAAGTTCTTTAATACAATCATGTAAACTGTCTGCATGATGTCATATTTTCCACTTAGAAAATTTGCTATACTTGTGTAAATGACTCGTATCACATCGTTTCAAAAGGTCATACTTGTATTCCATGGGACATATCATTAGCTAACCTCAATTGAGTTCCACAAACATTTCTTTTCACTATTCAGATATCTATAAACTTTCTGCGGATTGACTGGAAATAATTTTGTCGATATGAAATGTCCTTGCCTGAATGCTTTGTCAGTTTCTGAAGTCCATCAACCGGTCGATGTCCTGCACTGTAAAATGAGTGACAGTCGGATGGATTGCGCGAAGAATATATTATGTCTATTAGCTGTTACTTGGAATAAAGGTATCCATAAAGTTCACTTATGGTGGTTATACAATGTAGTAGGAAGAATGTATGATTAAATTTATAGGTGATTTGTGGGTATACCGAGTGCGAAATTCAGTTTACAGAAATGCCACCTCTGTCAGCAACAACGGCTCTAACCCGGCAGGGAATAGCACCGAACTGATCTTGGCTGACAAATACGATACGTCATTCCATGCAACTTCACGTTTATAACAGACCACGAGGGCAGTCAATAAGTAATGGAACATACTTTTTCCTCGGACAATTTCTGTACAAAACAATACGGAATTTGTTGTGCGACATCGTGGAATATTCTCGCTTCCGTGCCTATAGTTTCATGGAATTCCGATGGGTGACGGCGCCAAAAGTAGCCTTCAAAATTGCGTCTGTAACATCTACATCTACAAATACATCTACATGGATACTCTTCGAATCACATTTAAGATCTCTATTATTCTAATCTCTTATGCCGGCCGGAGTGGCCGTGCGGTTCTAGGCGCTACAGTCAGGAGCCGAGTGACCGCTACGGCCGCAGGTTCGAACCCTGCCTCGGCCATGGATGTGTGTGATGTCCTTAGGCTAGTCAGGTTTAATTAGTTCTAAGTTCTAGGCGACTGATGACCTCAAAAGTTAAGTCGCATAGTGCTCTGAGCCATTTGAACCATTTAATCTCTTATAGCGCGCGGTAAGAACGAACAACTAGGCTTATATCTTTCCGTGCGAGCTCTGATTTCCCTTATTTTATCGTGGTGATCGTTTCTCCCTATGTAGGTCGGTGTTAACAAAATATTTTCGCATTCGCAGGACCAAGTTGGTGACTGGAATTTCGGGAGAAGATTCCGTGGCAACGAAAAACGCCTTTCTTTTAATTATGTCCATCCCAAATCCTGTATAATTTTTATGACACTCTCACCCATATTTCGCGATAATACAAAACGTGCTGCCGTTCTTTGAACTTTTGCGATGTACTCCATCAGCCCTATCTGGTAATGATCCCACACCTCGGAGCAGTATTCTAAAAGAGGACGGACAAGCGTACTATAAACAGGCTCCTTAGTAGATCTGTTACATTTTTTAAGTGTTCTGCCAATAAAACGCAGTCTTTGGTTAGCCTTCCCCCACAACATTTTCTGTGTGTTCCATCCCATATAAGTAGTTCGTAATTGTAATACCTAGGTATTTAGTTTAATTTACGGCTTTTAGATTAGACTCATTTATCGTGTAGCTGAAGTTTAACGAATTCCTCTAACCACTCACGTGGGTGACCTCACACTTTTCGTTATTTAGGGTCAACTGCCAGTTTTCTAAATAGTTTTGCAATTTGTTTTGATCTTCTGATGATTTTGTTAGCCGATAAACGACAGTGTCATCTGCAAACAACCTGAGACGGCTGCTCAGATTATCTCCCAAATCGTTTATATGGATAAGGAACAGCGAAAGGACTATAACACTTCCTTGGGGAACGCCAGAAATCACTTCTGTTTTACTCGATGACTTTCCATCAGTTACTACGAACTGTGACCTCTCTGACAGGAAATGACAAATACAGTCACATAACTGAGACGATATTCCATATGCACGCGATTTCACTACAAGCCGCTTGTGTGGTACTGTATCAAAAGCCTTCCGGAAATCCAGAAATACGGAATTGGTATGTAATCCCTTGTCAATAGCACTCAACACTTCATGTGAATAAAGAGCTAGTTGTGTTTCACAGGAACGATGTTTACTAAAGCCGTGTCGACTGTGTGTCAATAGACAGATTCCTTCGAGGTAATTCATAATGTTTGAACACAATATATGACACTATCCTTCTGAATATCAATTTTAACGATGTGGGCCTGCAATTTAGTGGATTACTCTTACTACCTTTCTTCAATATTGGTGTGACCTGTGCAACTTTCAGGTCTTTGGCAACGAATCTTTCGTCGAGCGAAAGGTTGTATATGATTGTTAAGTATTGAGCTAATGCATCAGCATACTCCGAAAGGAACCTAATTGGTATACTGTCTGGACCAGAAGACTTGCTTTTATTAAGTGATTTAAGTTGTTTCACTACTGCGAGGATATTTACTTCTACATTACTCATGTTAGCAGCTGTTCTCGGTTCGAATTCTGGAATATTTACTTCGTCTTCTTTTGTGAAGGCATTTCGGAAGGCTGTGTTTAGTAACTCTCCTTTGGCAGCACTGTATTCGATAGTATCTCCATTTTTATCGCGCAGAGAAGGCATTGATTATTTTTTGCCGCTAACATACTTCTCATACGATCAGAATTTCTTTGGATTTTCTGCCAGGTTTCGAGACAAAGTTTCACTGTGGAAACTGTTATAAGCATCTCGCATTGAAGTCCGCGTTAAATTTCGAGCTTCTATAAAATATCGCAAATCTTGGGGATTTTGCGTCTGTTTAAATTTGGCATGTTTGTTTCGTTGTTTCTGCAACAGTGCTCTAACCCGTTTTGTGTACCAAGGAGGATGAGCTGCGTCGTTTGTTAATTTATTTGGTATAAATCTCTCAATTGCTGCCGATACTATTTCTTTGAATTCGAGCCACATCTGGTCTACACTTATATTATTAATTTGGAATGACTGGAAACTTTCTCTCAGGAAGGCGTCAAGTGAATTTTTATCTGCTTTTTTGAACAGCAGAGAGCTGTGATTGAGTGTCTTTTGGCGGAAAACCAGAGCATCACTGATATTCATAGGTGCTTGTAGAATATCTACGGAGACATATCAGTGAACAAAAGCATGGTGAGTTGCTGGGCGAGGCGTCTGTCATCTTCGGGACTAGGTCGCGCAAATCTGTCGGATTTTCCGCTTGCCGGCCGGCCGCACACAGCTCCTGCGATGTTGGTACGTGCGGACACTCTCATTCGGGATGATCAACGGATCACAATCAAACACCTCGCTACTCAACTAGACGTCTGGGGTACTCAAAAGGTGTGTGCCCGCTGGATTTTTCACTGCCTAACAAAAGACCATAAAGAGCAACGAAGGACCAGCTATGCGGAATTGCTTGCTCGTTACATTTTTTGTCAAGCAACGTCACAGACAGTGAAATATGGTTCATTACTTGGAACTGGAAACAAAACGGCAATGGACTGAGTTGCGGCATACCGCCTCTCCTCCGAAGAAAAATTTCAAAATGAAATGAAATGATCGTACGGCATTAATGGTTGGGACGCCACATATGGGGAATTTTGGCCTCCGGGCTGCAAGTCTGGGACGAGTTGCCGGTCGATGACGGTAAGATGATGATAACAACAACACAGTATCAGTCTACGAGCGGAGGAAATCTCCAACGCGGTCGGGAATCGAACCCAGGTCCGATGCTTGGTAGGTAAACACATTACAACTCAGCTAGGCAGGCGGACAGCTCAGCCAGTACAGTCATGGCGACGGTGTTCTGGGACTCCGAAGGGTTTAATTTGTTTCACGGCCTCCCTCATGGCCCAACGATCAGATCTCAAGTGTACTGTGCTACCCTCAGGAAACTGAAGGAACGACTTCGGCGTGATCATTGCCACCAAAACGCAAATGAACTTAGCCTTGTTCATGGCAATCCAAGGTATCACACAAGTCTAAACGCCCACGACTTCCATTTGTTTTTCTCAATGAAGACTGCGCCCCTGCGGGAAGCTATACGCGGATGATTGGGAGGTTGTTGGTGCAGCAAATCGCTGATTTGGACGTCGACCAGCAGAGTGCAAAATGGTTCAAATGGTTCTGAACACTATGGGACTTAACATCTGTGGTCATTAGTCCCCTAGAACTTAGCGCTACTTAAACCTAACTAACCTAAGGACATCACTCACATTCATGCCCGAGGCAGGATTCGAACCTGCGACCGTAGCGGTCACGCGGCTGACCAGCAGAGTATTACCATGTAGACATACAGGTCCTCCCTGAAAGGTGGCGTCAGGCCGTCGCATTGAACAGAGATTATGTTGAAAGATAGAGTTTTGCATACAAAAGATTAGAGAATAATGTAGTGGAATGGAATCCTGAATAAAAGCGACCTGCATTTCGAAAAATATGCGTTGCACTACTTATTGAACTCTCCTCGTACATCAGTCGTAGTGGCTGGCGAGTAGTGGCGTGCTGGTCTTCCGGCAACGCACGACCAGATGTTTTCAGTGCGCGGTAGATTTGGAGAACGTCCAGGTCTGGGGAACAATAGAACACCCTCTGTATCGAGGTAAATCATTTGGAAATATGACGCCTTGCATTACGGTGTCTTCGAAGGTAAGGCAGAGCCACGGGTCTCAACACGCTATAAATGTAACTCCTATTGTCCAGATTACATCTGTACGAATCAGAGGTGTTGTGTAGCCTACGAAATAATATACCATCTAGCCAGGTGCTGGGCACGTACGACGATGAGGAATGCAATCTGGCGACGTTCGTTCACCTGGGAACTTCCACACAGAGACGCACCCATCGTGATGCTGTACACAGAACCTACATTCGTCGGCAAATAAGACATATGGGTACTTCTTGGCCTTATTCCTGCCTGTGTGGTTATGCTGAATTGATAGTTATTGCCATACCCAAAAATGAAATACGTTTAATGCCAGTTTGCTATTTTTTAACATACCGTCTTCATGACGTTGAAATTATAATGGGCAGCAGCGTGGAGCTGAGCTCCGTAGTAACATTTATTACTAAATATTCATTCCTTACAGTCTTCAAAATTTTAGGGTTTTTCGTTTCTCGTTTCCTTGCTCTACAAGGTGGGTATTTACTACTGTGGAATCTGTCCATTACGTAAGACACATATCTTATCCAACTTTTTCTTAATCAGTTGAAGCCCGTTGCACGAGTTCTCTAATATATAGAAATATGTATCAAATATGTCCAAAAAATCTGTTGTATTTTCCAGCGTTATTTACCAACTATATTATATATTCGAATGCCTTGTGTCTGTTCTTTCTGACATGTTCAAAAGAACAGATACCACATATTCCTACAATTGATTCACCTAGATAGGCAATGTATCCATCTTCTTCAATGCGGATGCACAAATACATCCGACCTCCTGCGGGAATCTCAGAGTAGCGAGCATGGAGGAAAAGAACAGGGACTGCGGACAGGGGGTGCTCGGCCGGAATGTAGGTCGGCAATGAGGCATGACGAGATAGTGCACGCAGTTGCGATAACACTGTGTCCAGAATGGTATAGGCCGAATACTGGATACAAATGTTTTATGCAAAGCTTATTACGTGGCCCAAGTTTATCCGCTTCCCTCGATAATGGCGAAGAAACTACAGCAACTGTCTGGTCTTTTCTTATGGAAAAGACATACGGTATGAGGTGGTCACGAAGTCCCGTTCCTTTGGGGGTTGGGCCTGGCTGGCATACGAAGCAAGACGCAAATACTCTATGTGCGACGTACTGTGTTGATGATAACTCAAGAAACTCACACATTCAGGTCTCGTTTCTTTCTCCGTGTCAGTCCCGCTAGTCTTGAACCCCCTATGGATGTTGGTTGCATAAATTATAAGTTAAAACACGTTAGTGACTTCTATCTTGCGGAGAGCCATTTAGGGGCCGACATCTTATGGAGATCTGTCCTCACCATAAAGTTCCTAAAGACTCGTTGTGAAGCTGTCCCTTGCCCGAACCTCGTTGAAAGAGAATCGCCGCAAACAACCTGGACGACACTTTTGTTCAATATCAGTCTTCCGATTTTGCCAATGCGCGTAGCGTCCTCGTGATGTAAGGTAGTAAATAACTTGATTCCAACGAAAGAGTGACTTTTCCGTATTGGGCTTAGTGACACGGATGTATGTAGTCGTTTTACGCCTCCAGATACGATACGACATCACTTTACTTGTGAAGGTCGTATTGCAAACTGATCTTGGATCAGGACACATGGTTCAGATGCCTCTGAGCACTATGGAACTTAACATATGAGGTCATTAGTCCCCTATAACTTAGAACTACTTAAACCTAACTAACCTAAGGACATCACACACATCCATGCCCGAGGCAGGATTCGAACCTGCAACCGTAGCGGTCGCGCGGTTCTAGACAAGCGCCTAGAACCGCTCCGCCACACTGGCCGGCTGGGATCAGGACAAAACTGGCCTTCCTTACTCGATCTTCTGAGACTGCATGCACTACAGACATCATATTTAGTCCAGATAATGCTTTCTTTCCACGGTCGAAAACCCACACCGTTATGTGGTTGCTGGGACACTTCATTCATTATGTTGTAGAAGGCGAGGGGAAGATCACATGAACTCCATGATGTACATGATCACTGCCTATTGGACATGCTTGCGAATGCCTCGATATCGAGACATCTTCTCCAACATGTCGAATCTTTTTTTCCGTCGGCAAGGTGTTGGTTAATTTAATTTTTCTGATGATAAGTGTTTTTATTGTTATATATGTTCCCATCTGATTTGCTTCGGCTTGTACTCTCCTGGTTTCCCTGTTCGTTTTGTTCTGTGTTTTGACTCAGCATCGCTCCAGTTCTATTGTAAAATACGTATAGATGAAGTATAGGTACACATGAGCGTCTAAAATTCTGGGAATAAAATTGGGGTTTTTCTTAGGTTGCTATTTCGAATGTAATCTCGTTTCGTTTTCCTTCTACGTTTAGATTCTATTACAAACTATGAAAATATATAAAAAACACAAAATAAAAAAAATTTTAAAACATATTGAAAATAATTGATGATACATATCATGTGAGTTTGGTGGTGGTTTGTCTGATACGTTCTCGTTTTTTCTCCTTTCTCCTTTTATTTATTATTCTGTTATCGTAATTTACTTTTCCTTCCATTTGCAGCTTCTATTAAGTGATGATCTGACTATGGTTTACTGATGTGTCATGATAGTACTAAGTCATTCTGACAATGAAAAAAATGGGGCATTGTTTAACGCACCTGCTTAGTAAGCAGGAAATCCTTTGTTCGAACCCCAGTCAATTACATACAGGGCTATTACAAATGATTGAAGCGATTTCATAAATTCACTGTAGCTCCATTCATTGACATATGGTCACGACACACTACAGATACGTAAAAAAACTCGTAAAGTTTTGTTCGGCTGAAGCCGTACATCAGGTTTCTGCCGCCAGAGCGCTCGAGAGCGCAGTGAGACAAAATGGCGACAGGAGCCGAGAAAGCGTATGTCGTGCTTGAAATGCACTCACATCAGTCATAACAGTGCAACGACACTTCAGGACGAAGTTCAACAAAGATCCACCAACTGCTAACTCCATTCGGCGATGGTATGTGCAGTTTAAAACTTCTGGATGCCTCTGTAAGGGGAAATCAACGGGTCGGCCTGCAGTGAGCGAAGAAACGGTTGAACGCATGCCGGCAAGTTTCACGCGTAGCCCGCGGAAGTCGACGAATAAAGCAAGCAGGGAGCTAAACGTACCACAGCCGACGGTTTGGAAAATCTTACGGATAAAGCAAAAGCAGAGGCCTTACCGGTTACAATTGCTACAAGTCCTGACACCCGATGACAAAGTCAAACGCTTTGAATTTTCGGCGCGGTTGCAACAGCTCATGGAAGAGGATGCGTTCAGTGCGAAACTTGTTTTCAGTGATGAAGCAACATTTTTTCTTAATGGTGAAGTGAACAGACACAATGTGCGAATCTGGGCGGTAGAGAATCCTCACGCATTCGTGCAGCAAATTCGCAATTCACCAAAAGTTAACGTGTTTTGTGCAATCTCACAGTTTAAAATTTACGGCCCCTTTTTCTTCTGCGAAAAAAACGTTACAGGACACGTGTATCTGGACATGCTGGAAAATTGGCTCATGCCACAACTGGAGACCGATAGCGCCGACTTCATCTTTCAACAGGATGGTGCTCCACCGCACTTCCATCATGGTGTTCGGCATTTCTTAAACAGGAGATTGGAAAGCCGATGGATCGGTCGTGGTGTAGATCATGATCAGCAATTCATGTCATGGCCTCCACACTCTCCCGACTTAACCCCATGCGATTCCTTTCTGTGTGGTTATGTGAAAGATTCAGTGTTTAAACCTCCTCTACCAAGAAACGTGCCAGAACTGTGAGCTCGCATCAACGATGCTTTCGAACTCATTGATGGGGACATGCTGCGCCGACTGTGGGAGGAACATGATTATCGTCTTGATGTCTGCCGAATCACTAATGGGGCACATATCGAACATTTGTGAATGCCTAAAAAGACTTTGAGTGTTTGTATGTGTGTATAAAGCATTGTGAAAATATCTCAAATAATAAAGTTATTGTAGAGCTGTGAAATCGCTTCAGTCATTTGTAATAACCCTGTATTTTTCACTCGTCACCGCTGATTCCGCGTAATTTCCCGATGCAGATGACATCATTAATCCATTCCCTTTCCTCCCTCCCCTCCCTCCTCGACCATCAGTTTACATGTATTATATTATAGCTGTCATTTAATCTGACCAAATGATTTAACATTATATTCATGTTAAGGATTTATCTCAGTGCAATACAAATCATAAATTAACAATTCGCATAATCTCATAAACGTAATCTTTCGAAAATATCTTATTCCACTTTTTGATTTGGTTTTTTGCCCGTGTATTGCAGCCAAAATTTCACTGGAGTTGATATCATCTTGACCAACTCTTTGAACGTGTTCCGTTGATGGGGTCTATAGCCCATTACTTTTTGTCGCACCCATACCGTCACCACAGGACGAACCAACGTCTTCCGCTACTCATCAGTTCAGTCGCTCTTATCCCACGCTAGAAGCGTCCAGTAGCGATCTTCTTGGGCTTATGGTAACCTCAGTGACCTGTGACGTGCGATGAACAGGTCTGCGTGTCAATAGAAATGGCCTCTGTATCACGAGGGGAAGTTCTGGCTCGTATGGCTGCTCATTGTTTGATTTAATCTAGCATAAAAATTTGAGTGATATGCTAAACCGCTCACCCGGTCAGTCCTAAACGTTTCGACACGTTAAGGTGTTCTACATAGTCTCCCTTCACTTGATTACAATTCACTGAACTTTGGTGCAACGATATGAAACTGTCTATAAAGTCCTTCTTTGGGAAATGGTTCCAGTGGTACGTCACACTGCCTTGAATATCGGTTATGTCATCAAAGTGTTATCCCTTCATGTGAATTTATGCACTTTGCCGTTTTTTGGTACGTTTATATTGACATCACCAAGTTTCATCAACCGTGATGACTTTTTCAGAAAAGGATTGTCCGTGTTTTGTATATGAATCAAATCGCGGCAGGCGACCAGGCGTCTGTTTTTTTTTTTTTTTGTCCGTGTTTTGTATAAGAGTCAAATCGCGGCAGGCGACCAGGCGTCTGTTTTTTTTTTTTTTTTTTTTTTTCTTCAGGAGTCAAGATGTGAGCGACAAAACTTACGCACACTTTTCTCTACGTCATATCATTGGGATAATGTCTTGAACACTCGATTTAGAGACGTTGATTTAGAGTCATGATTTGGGCAGCCATATCGTTGCAATCCATGAGGCCAATGGATACTCTGCGAGGGCGCGTTACTGTCAAGGTTTATGTTACCATTTTCGGTGATCAGGTCCATCCCGTGGTACTACATTTATTCACCGATGTTGATGCTGTGTTTCAAGGCGGTAGGGTCCATGTTCACACAGCTCGCATCGGCCAGGACTCGCTTCATGATCGCGCGGATGCACTGACGCATTTCCCAGGCAACCACAGTGGCCAGATCTCAATGTTATTGAGCCATTATGATGTGGTTTGGAGAGAATGGTGAGTGATCGCTATCCATCTCCATCATCGCTACCTGAGCTTGTCACTGTTTTGCAAGAAGAATGATATATAATTCCCTTGATAACTTTACAAGATGCGTATTTCTCAATTCGGAGACGACTGGACGCGGTTTTGCAGCACCGTATTAGGCATGGTAATGTGTAATACTTTTGGTGCTTCCGTATCGTTGTTCACCGCAGTACGAGGACTTGACAAAATAAAACATCACTGCGTTGTTAAAGGCGCTACAGTCTGGAACCGCACGATCGCTACGGTCGCAGGTTCGAATCCTGCCTCGGGCATGGATGTGTGTGATGTCCTTAGGTTAGTTAGGTTTAAGTAGTTCTAAGTTCTAGGGGACTTATGACCACGGCAGTTGAGTCCCATAGTGCTCAGAGCCATTTGAACCATCACTGCGTTACATCTAAATTAGCGAACAAATCAGCTACTGGCAGCATTGCACAATACTTTTTACGTTCTACACTAATTACACGCTTGTACTGGCGCAATACTTAACCACATTCAAAAATGCCACTTATGCTAAAAATGGCAGAAAAAATCCACAGCAACTGTAGTAGTGCATTCGTACAGTGTGGTATAGTTAGGTTGCGGAACGCGTCTGCTAGTGTTAAGTGAAAATGGCACAAAATAAAAATAATAGGTAATTATTGAAGAAAGTGCTACGGGCGTCAAATTAAAATGACAAATTTCTCGAATGTGGCGCGCATCAAATATAAGAAAAGCAGAAATCCAAGATGGTGGAATTAGTTCACTTCATGTAAAATAGTTCGAATATACCCTATGTGATCCAAAATATCCGTACACCACCAAAAACATACGTTTTTCATATTAGGTGCATTGTGCTGTCACCTACTGCCAGGTACTCCATATCAGCAGCCTCAGTAGTCATTAGACATCGTGAGGGACCAGAATGAGGCGCTCCGCGGAACTCACCGACTTCGGAAATGGTCAGATGATTCGGTGTCACTTGTGTCATACGTCTGTACGTGAGATTTACACACTCCTAAACATCCCTAGTTCCACTGTTTCCGATGTGATAGTCAAGTGGAAACGTGAAGGGACACGTACAGCACAAAAGCCTACAGGCCAACTTCGTCTGTTGACTGACAGAGACAGACATCTATCCAGACCATCACACAGGAATTCCAAACTGTAATAGGATCCACTGCAAGTATTATGACAGTTAGGCGGGAGGTGATAAAACTTCGATTTCATGTTCAAGCGGCTGCTCATAAGCCACATATCACGCCGGTAAATGACAAACGACGCATTCCTTTGGGTAAGGAACGTAAACATTGGACGACTGAACAGTGGAAAAACGTCGTGTGGAGTGACGATCACAGTACACAATGTGGAGATCTAATGGCAGGGTGTGGGTGTGGCGAATGCCCGGTGAGCGTCATCTGCCAGCGTGTGTAGTGCCAACAGTAAAATTCGGAGGCGATGATGTAATGGTTTGGTCGTGTTTTTCATGGAGGAGTTGTTGTTTTGCGTGGCACTATCACAGCACAGGCCTCCATTGATGTTTTAAGCACCTTCTTGCTTCCCACTGTTGAAGAGCCATTCCGGGATGGCGATTGCATCTTTCAACAAGGTCGAGCAGCTGTTCATAATGCACGGCCTGTGGCGGAGTGGTTACACGACAATAACATCCCTGTAATGGACTGGCCTGCACAGAGTCCTGACCCGAACCTTAAATAACATCTTTGGGATGTGTTGGAACCCCAGCTTCGTGCCAGGCCTCACCGACCGACATCGATACCGCTCCTCAGTGCAGTACTCCGTGAAGAATGGGCTGCCATTTCCCAAGAAAACTTCCAGCACCTGACTGAACTTATGCCTGCGAGTGTGGAAGCTGCCATCAAGGCTAAGGGTGGGCCAACACCATGTTCAGTTCCAGCATTACCAATGGAGGGCGCCACGAACTAGTAAGTCATTTTCAACCAGGTTTCCGGATACGTTTGATCACATAGTGTATCAACGTGTTAGAGCCATTTGTACTAAGCTGAAGTGGCGATGCAGTCTCAGTGATTCCGAAGTCATTCGCTACCATCAGCATACCTATACGTTAAACCACCACCCACACACAGTACATTTCAGGTTTAAATTAGCGGTAATACATTTGCAGTGTTATAGGTTTCATTCCTCTTAAGCCCGCTGCCGGAGCTGAGCAACTGACTTACACGGAGGTAACTCCATCTAATGACTGCCTGTGTGGTAAAGTGATATGTGTGTGGTACGAGACTTCAGAAGCAACTGCGTTCAACAGCAACAACGGAATACTACCCAGTAGAAGTTCATATGATAAAAACAACAAATTCTGTAACTCCCACAGTAAATGTCTGGCACAGTGATCCTATAGAGAAAACATTCAATACTAACTTTCATTACATGGAGAATTAAAGCAACAAAATAATATGCTGGATACAAAACAGTATACTGTATTACCGAAAAAATTGTTAGTTCTTTACAGCGACATAAATTCTACTGCTGGATATCTAATCTGCGTGGTGTGTAGTAAAGAGACATGATTTTTTTAAAAATCTAAAAATCTCGACAAACTAAGAACTTATTTAAAATTTTGAAATGATGTCATTGCCAGATATCTAATCCGTGATTAGTTGTACGAAAGCACAAAACCAACGGATCTCTATCGTAAATCAGTCAGGGACTGAAGTGCATTACACTTGAATTACTTCCACTGCTGTTACTTGCTTAAATCTGTTCAGAAGGGGGGGGGGGGGTATTTTCCATTGGAACACTTTAAGATTTTCATCTCTAGCCAGTGATGAAATAGAGTTTGTAATATACACTTTTCCATTTTGAAATTATGGTACTTGCTCTGCGTTGGCTGCTGTCTGTTTCTGACAGTACGAAATTGCTCCGGAAAAGTAAGGCTTTTGCAGTTTTAACACCCAAGGTACAAAATGGTCACATGCCTAGCAACAAATTTCTCCTTCAATTTAAAATTGTTGCAGTGGAGAAAATATTGTTAACACTGAATTTAAATTATATGTGTTGCATTATTACTCTACTACACCCCAATAATTAGTAAACGAAATCAAATTATGAAGAAATATTACCAAAAACTCGTTACACTTTAAAAACATTTTGAAGCAGACGCTATTGGCAACTAAGATAAATTTCCGTGTTCAAAGCAGAGAAAATTGTTAGAACATTAAAGAAATTAAGTTCATTTGCAAATATCGCGAGTTCCTTTCTTCCGTTTCAAGGCACAAGGTGGTGCAAGACCGATGAAGTATGGCTTAATCGTCCACACGTCATGTAACTAGTTCTGAAAATATACAAAAGATTCATCACCATAACACTCTATAACTGAAGAATTATCGATATCCTCTGAATAGTTTTGATGTATTACGCAGTACTTAAATATGTACAAGTCGTAATACCTCCAAAACCTACGCGTAGCACATCTTCGTGTCTCTCAATAATAAAAACGATACAAAATGTCGAAATCGGCTTTTCGCGAATTTTAATGCGCGTTGCTTCATGCGAATGTGATAATGAGGAGGGGGAAGACATCTCTACCAACAAAACTGCAGCTTCAATTTAACTTATAGGAAGTGGCTTATTTCCTACCTTTTTTCCCACAGAGCAAATTGGCTAGTTAAACGATTAATTTCAATACATCTAAACATACAACAGGAGAAACTGTGTTTCCATCTAGCGCTTTTTTTTCACTGAAAGCATAGCCAATTTATGCTTGTTGCTGTTTTAACTTGACGATTAATGTGTTTCCCACATTAACTAACTTTAAACCTGTAGCCTTTATAAATTAATAGACCCCTACTAGTGGGCTTTCTCGCCATTTGCAACTTTCTCATAGCAGAAGTGGGCTTTCTCCCCCATGTCACAAAGGAACTGACGAATCGGCGACGGAACTTGGAACTATAGGCTAGTACCGTCATTAGATAACCAGCTCCAGAAATGAGCTATTCACACTATTTTATCTTAAAAGTCTATTGAGTGGTTTGTAGTAAATGTAGCAGACGTTGCTTGGATGACGTGTGATGGGGATGACGTAGGTCTACCTGACGGACAGCATCGTGCTGCGCTTTTGTTTTGAGCAGCACGTGGATAAACAGCAGAGGTACAGAGCACCCAATTCGACAGAACATTTTAATCGAGCGCCTGCCCACGCAGGCTTTACACTTTTATGCGAGCAAAACAACGTGTTCTGCGTATCACGCTGCGTGTAACTGAGAAAGTTTTATGTGCACGTTGCCGTTCTGCGTACACGTGGTAACATTCATAACGCAAGTCGTTTACCGACAGCGCAGTCAAAACTGTCTGCTGAACCACGTCAATACGTGGGAGTTTTAATGACAACAACGTGAGGGAGTTCGTGTGTAGGACTGAAAAAAGCAGAAATTTATGGCAGCAAAGGCATGTCATGCAGAACGCAGCAATCTGCATGTGTATTAATATAAGCAGAACAAGAAAGACCTTGCAGGTAACATGATTCCCAGTGACAGTCACAGAAACAACTCTGGTTTTCACAAGTCAGGAACACCATAATCTACCATACGAATCATCATAAACGTAAAGGGAATATTGTTTCAACAACTACACAGCCGTAAATCTACTAAGACTTTAGTGTCACTGGCGGGACGGATTAGATTCCCGGAGCCGGTGAACGGCTAAGCGTTTGCTTTATCTGTGGCTTTCACACACACCCGACAGCTGATGGTGAGGTTATCGTAAACTAAGTGCACGATTTGAAGTTTAGTTAACGTGGAAACCTCTGTCACTCTATATTAGAATTTCCCGTGCTTTGACACCACGGACACCTTAAGACAGCCGCACTGAGTTGCAGTGCCTGTATTGTTTTTATGTATTTTGTTGTGTCCTTCAGACATGCACGTATGTTTGAAGGAACAGGCACTGCAGCAATCAACAGCTGTATGAAATACAAGAAACATATGCGCACTTGCGAATATGGCTACACTTTCGCTGCAATATGTATGGTGAAAATGAAAATTTACACCGGGCTGGGACTCAAACCCAGGTCCTCCTCTTGACGCGAACAGTCTCCTTGATCTCCTAAACCACCCGTGCACGCTCGCCGTACAGCCCCAAACTCCCGTGTGTCACCGCTTTCGTCTGCATCCTATATCCACACAGGTATTGTGCGCCCGTAGAGGAAGAGATGTATGACTAAAGTTCGGATTCCAGTTACTGGGCAGGAAATACTCAACTGTAGTGGCTGTGTCGTTGTAATGTACTCTGCGGTCTCCTTTAGGCAGATGTTGGGGCGGTCTGGGGGGTATGCTCGGGTGGTTGAGGTGGTCAAGCGGAAGATCCAGGTTCGAGCCTCGACCCAGAACAAATTTTCTTTGTCACCAGTACGTTGTGCACCCGAAGCTTAGCGATATTCGTATTTCAGATGTCTCAGAAACGTGAAGTTTTTGTACCAATACGATTATTGTCATAATGGTTAGTGAAATGTTATCTCAACAGTCGGGAAAAATTACAAACCACATGGTCGGCGCATGTGACTGCTATGGCGCAGCCAATCAGCTGTCAACGAGCTCTGTCGTTTGTGATATCATGGCCGTAAAGCAATACTTGTGTCATTCGTTTTATATTATGTCAGTGATAGGAAGTTAAATCTAATAGCCAAATATGTCGTTCTAGAGCAATGAGCTGGCAATAAGTTCTGACGCTACACCGCTTAATGGTGCGTGATGGAAGATTTCACTACACGTAATAAGTAAAGAAGCACTATAAAGGGTCTAATTTTATCAGGTTAAATAAATTACAAGGAATTTTGGCTAATTAAAAGTATAAAAACGTATTATTAATACTTGGACGCCACACAGTTGGTAGAAAAGTGTTAAGAGGTCGAATGTCAAAACAAGTCGAGTAAGTCATCCTCGGGAAGTCATTCTTTGAGACGGCATGTGTTACTTACGTTTTGAGCTTTAAACTCAAATAGTTAATATTAAATAATGCCCAGCTGCTTAATTGCTGCTGCTTGTTTTGGAGTAGTACTTGTCCAACGTATGTTGCTGCACCGTATAAGCGGATTTCATACACGGAATGTGACTTTGATGTTCTGTGCAAATACGGAAACGTCAGACAGTAATGCCTATGAAACGAAAGTACAGCACGAATAGGGAGACTATTTCTCTAGGAACTGTTAACCTTAAGAGTTCAGACAGAATTCTAATGCTCCGGAGGCAGAGGACTGCTTCTGGGTGATGGATGGACGAAAATAATGTTTAATGCTCTTTCGATGATAAGATTTTTAGAGTTTTTAGAGACACAGTCCAAGTTTGCAATGAGTAGAGACGTTGAATTGCGTTATCTGTTTACTATTTAAGGGAATGGCCCTCAGATTTACAGAAAGTGACTGTGAGAAACCACCGAAAACGGAGATTTGGAAGTTTTGGCAGGAAACTGGATCCAGATCCCTCGGAATGCGATACCAGTAACTGGATTGTTTTGGAAAATCGATCAGCGCTACTTCTTAAAAGCATAAATTTGGTTCGATTATAGTCAGTTTTCGTTGATAGACCGAAAAATGAGATGACTCTCGTGGGTGTGAACATCTCACAAAGTACAGCATAAAAAACATAGAACATTCGAATATAATACTTACTTCCTTGGTCATTTGTCCGGAGATTGTCACGATATGCGGATAGATTACAGGAAACTGTAACTGCTAATATTTGCAGAACTGATACGCTGTCAGAATGATACATAGGTATACACTTTTAATAAATTTGTCGTACACAAAATATCTAATCTTGGCTGTTGTGAGCAAGTGCAGTCAAAACTGAAATCTAAGAGACATATTTGCTTACGCTGGTATAATAGTTCCTGTTAAGATATTCATCTATAGAGTTGAAGAAGTTGCCTACCAAGAGGTCTTTCAAACGCTGTTTAAACATTGCCTTATCTGAAACCAAGTTTTTAATGGTTGCTGGCAATTTATTGATAATGTGTCTTCCTGAGTACTGGAGATCTTTATGATGTTTGCCCTTATTCCTAGTATTGAGAGTATGTATTGAGCTATTTGCTGGAAACAGAGACATATTATTTGCAAGAAATTTCATTAAGGAGTATATATACTGAGAAGCAGTGGTTAGAATACACTGTTCCTTCGACGGATTTCTACATAATGTTCTAGAATTTACACCACAAATGCGCTTTTGCACTCTAAAAATTTTTTATCGGTTTGACGAGTTACCGCAAAATATGATCCCATATGACCTAATAGAATGAAAATAAGCAAAGTATGCAAGAATTTCTGTATTTATATCTCCTACAACTGACATCATTCGGATTGCAATTATTATCGAGTTGTAATCCCAGAACTTTCACGCTTTCAACCTCTTCTGTCTGCACGTCTTCATATGTTATACACAGGCTGGAAGGAAATCTCTTAAAAGTTCTGAACTGTACATAGTGTAGTTTAAACTAGCGTCGGGCATTCCGTGCAAGTTGAGTCAAAGTGTCAGTCTGAGTTTTCGTCTCTAGGAATCGAGCCCATGTGTCCTAGTACCAGAACACTGGCTCACAATATTGAATTTTCATCTCTTCACGTTGGCCCCGCCCAAAGCATGTAATTTTTTTTTTTTTTTTGTGTGGCGGGGGGGAGGGAAGGGGGATTACAAAATTCCAGTCACGTCCTCCAAAATAATCAGAAACAAAAGAGTCTGGATATGCAAGGATAAAGAGGAATATACTACTAAGAATATATTATCAAATGGTCGTCTCTTGGACTTGAACGTGAAATGAGAAATTTAATACATAGTTAAGCTTGAAAATGGAAAAACAGTATATTTAAGCGACTTTAATCGGAAAGAGAAACGTGACTGACAAATATCCGACACTTTTAACCAACGAAATTAACGGAAAGTGTTGGAAAAAAGTGCAGAGTAAGCTTACTTTGAGGAATGTCGCCACTGGAACTCGGAACATGGAGCTCGAAGCATTAAAACATGTGAGGATCTGAGCCCCGTGCGAGTGAAGTGATGTTGTGGAGTGGTACATGAAATTTCTGTCATTGTATTCGAAATGAAGAATGACTACAGAGATAGGAAAATTTGTGGGAGCAGTTTATCAATAACAGGAAAACGTTCGACCTCTCAATAAGAAGTATGTGTGATAGAGGCGTTGGTGAGAAGAGTTGTATTATGTTAATAGTTTCCATTTACAGCTACAGAAAACCATTCTGCCGTTAATCCTGGAGACCTTAGAAGGTACCCACTTGTCTCGTTTTATTAATCCTTATGTTGAATATCTTATAAGACATTTCAGAATAACACTTGCGCAGTTGGGAAAGGTACATTTCTTCGTGCAAGTCACTGATTTTAGTGGTGTGAAAAGAGGTTAAAAATTAATCTTGGAACCACTGAATTTTTAGTTAATTAATAAAACCTCGATAAATAATGTTCATGTTATGCCACTTTCTTCCCATATAGCAACTGCCAGGCATTTCAAAGATACATCTTCTAGAATGTGGAGTTTGAGCATGTTGCGAAATAAATCGTTACCTTTACTTACATTTGTACTAGACTCCATTGCACACAGAATATCATGTTCAACGGAAGAATTTTCTTCTTACTCTTAATATTTAGCACGTCTGTCATGTTTGTTTCCTACAGGTTTGCAGTAAGCACTGCTTCCTAATAGTAAGTTATTGCTTTCTCAGTTTTCTGTTTATGTGATCTCACTAGTTCACTTCATTTGTAATTAATTCGTTGTCAAGATTAATGTACTTTTTAGACATTTTCCAAGTTTCCAATACAGCTTTAAATACGTCTTATACCATTCGTAGTGAATCATGAAGTAATAAGGGACACATTTCTTGTCAGAGTCATGTGTTGGGTCTCTACTTTCCTATGCTTGAGTAAACAATTGAAACATGAAGTGACTGCCCACTACTTGTTTCGATGGCGTTAATTTTACTTCAGAAAAATGTTTTCAGTACGACATTTTTACTTTGAAAGGACATCGATAGCTGCCATTTATAAAACAAAAGCTGTAATATAAGTGTCAAGAAAAATGCATTAATATCTCAGAACAACATAATTAACAATTAAGTCAATTTTCCATTGTGTTAGGTATCAATACTAATATAAGTACTAAGAAATATGGGTATCATTGCGATTGGATACTACGGTTCAGAGGCATTCGCCAAAATATCCTACGTATTACTGGTAGTGGATGTACGCCAGGAACGGGACCGCAGTGCCTAGACCTAAGACATGTGGATTTTACAGTTATCTCAGAAATACTCTGAATGTGATGTTGTTTGCGTCGTATATCCCTGAGTAATAAGTTACTCGGCACATGATAATACTGTAACAGGTTTCGTCAATTCCTGGATTCGTTTCGAATTTACAGAAGTTTATTACACCTTCTATAAGAGACTGTTGCACGTATCTATTGCTCTCTTAGCTAATGCAGTTAACCCGTATCTTTCCCGTCCATTTACACAGACATTCAGAGAAAGATAGAGGGAGTGAGAGGATACGTCTTCCGAAAGTTGGTTTGATTGCACATGTACCCCACGTTAGATAAAGCTTGGTAATCGCACTCCATTCGCGAAACTTCATTTTAAACCTTTTGGTACATACCATGAGCGCTAGCTCTGTATTTCATAGCCTTCCACCGCGGCATGAGTATCGCAATGTTCCGCAGGTGCATGTAAGGCCTTAGTTAGTTTCTCTGTGTTCCACGTAGCTACCTCGTTTCTTCTCCTCAACATTTCTCTCTCTGGTAAACGTGTTCGTAAATCTATCTTCCACCAAATTCTGTAAGTGCTGGGCGCTTGCCCTCCGTTGACGTCCGGCTGTTTATTTCAAGTTATTATGATGAACAACTCAAGTTGAGCTTTTTGAACACTTTTAATAAAAAAATTCTTTCGCTGTTTCACGGTCTTGTTTCCCTAGATCTCGAAATGAAATAACGCTGTACGTACTTCTCTTAATAAAACGTTAACATAATTGCTTATGTTAATGTCAGAATTCTTTGGATAAAAAATTTCTATAAGTTTATTTTACTAGTTTATCATTACGTTAACCCAAAAACATTAAGCACTGGTCTTTAAACACTTCGGAATATATTACAAGAAATAGCCCAGCCTGTTTACTGATACGTTATAAACTAGCCTAGTTTGATTACTACACGTTGTAGTGTAATAAGCAACTGAGACACAGAACCACACAGGCCGTGTCAAAGACATCTGAAAATTAGTGCTTCATTCACGATTAGCCTCCAGCGTCTGTCATGTGGTTCAAATCGCACACATCGGTTAATCGTTAGGTAGAGTTTTCTGCCACTTGTCAGCAAATTATCCAGTATTATCGACTGTCCAACACTATACTGAAATCGTGACATCTGTGTAGAAAACATTTTCAGTCTACTTTTTATCCATGTGTATGGTAATATTAAAGCGAAGTATTGGTGAGATAGCTTGCAGGTACGACACTTTTAACGGAGAAATACATTACACAAATGTAACTTATCAGTAATGTGTATTAAAGACAATACTTATCAACTTCGCCTGTGAGGTCTTTAAATTCTGATCAATTTTATCAGTATGCTCACTCACTAGCAAACAGAAAAGCTTTAAAGGAATTACACCAGTAATCACATTATATGGATTCAGTACCTATACTGGTCATATTCAGTCCATTTCTCCTAATGTAGATTTTATGTAGACGTACTGGGAAGTGAGTTTGTTCGACTACAACACGCCGGGCTCAAAATTGAGGCATTTCTTATGCTCCAGAATGAGAATGAGGAAGGAAAGTAGAAGGTATACGAGTCATTAAACCAAAGATTCATTCATCGCAAGTGTCGCGAACACCCCACATTTCTGAGTACATGGACACATCTGCGTTTCCTAGCTCTCCATCCTCGCCAAGAATAGCAAACGTCCACATAACGTCAGCGGACATCAGTATTATTGTACACGACTTAAACAGCGTTTTAGTCAAAGTGAACAGGAATGTATCTTCTGCTTACTTCTGTTTTGTAAATCATCACGATGTTCGGTGGTGATGACTGGTAGACAAAGCCGAGAGTGACGATATAGCTGTTGATACAGCTCGTGATTTTGATATTACTGGAAGGATACTAAATTGGACATCACGTGAGAGCAGAAAAAATGCATTTTAACCATCAGCTATTTGTTTTAAAAACCTACTTATATGTCTATTGGTTATTACCATCCTTGACGATCCGCAATAGACGATTGTCGTTGCTTGTTTCATGTGTATATGTTCCTCTATTATTTTTCGTCCCTTTGACGTGAATCACTTTGGAGTGCGTTGGTTACTGCTGTATGTGACGTATTTAAATACTAATCGTTATTCTATGGCAGCTTTGAGGTTGTATCAGCGTAAAAGGAACATGTAATACGCTTTTACCTATCTGTTTTCATCTTACATCCTCTGAACATGGTCCCTGACCCAAACCGGTAGACACACATGATTTAAAGTAAAGACCAGATGGATAAAGAAACATTTTTTCAGTAACTGACCTGTTGTTGATTATCACATAACCAAAACATTAAATGAACAACAGTTGCCCACCAACACCTAACCAAGACACCATGGAAGTGTATATGGTTAGTACATAAGCATTGCGACTGTTACCAAAAGATGAGGTTCTGATCCAGGGCAATAAAAGCAACATAACATCACAGCCTGCAACTGTTAATTTTGTATCACAGCCTACAACTGTTTATTTTGTTAATTTGTAGTAAAGGTAGACTCCATTGTTAATTTTGTATCACAGCCTACAACTGTTTATTTTGTTAATTTTTAATAAAGGTAGAATCCATCTGCTAATTTTGTATCACAGCCTACAACTGTTTATTTTGTTAATTTGTAGTAAAAATAGTATGGACACGAAGGTATGATGCGGGAAACAAATTGAGAACCAATGTCACCGTAAGCGAGCATCAGCCACGCATATCTATCAAATATTTGTAGCACGATCCTGAGACTTTTGTCCAATTCGTAGAATGTAAAGACATAACTGTCGTAGTTTTCAGCCCAAATCCCTCGAGAAACTTAGGTGAAAAGAATACAAATCTGTAACGTTGCCACTCGACGCAGACCGTGGTTTTTCCATAAACATTATGACACAAACACACTGTCGCATTTTACTGAAACATTCTATCCCGAATGAATATTTCGATCAGCAGCGGCACGTGTGCTGTTGTAAATTTTCCCGCCAGATTGACGACCTCGATCGGTGTGAGTTGTATCTGCATAGCTCACTAGGTAAGAGCTTTGCCCGCGACTGACAACGTTTCTGGTTCGAGACCCGGCACAACATTAGCAGGATGGATGAAACGAGAACAGAATTTCTTGGAGAAGAATGATGAATTAATCGTCTCACCGGCCAAAATCGGGATTGCTAAGGTATCATCAATGCTACATGTTACCGTAAGAACGTTATGATCTCTAAGAAAGGTAACAAAGAATGGTTCAAATGACTCTGAGCAGTATGGGACTTAACATCTATGGTCATCAGTCCCCTAGAACTTAGAACTACTTAAACCTAACTAACCTAAGGACATCACACAACACCCAGCCATCACGAGAGAAAGGTAACACATCGGCACTCAGTAGTAAGACAGACAAGCCACGAAAGAACTCTGGCCTCTTTGGTGAACTTGTAAACGGCTTAAGGCCACGATGACCTAAGCCAACCAGATAGTACAGCTTCTCTAAATATCTAAATTTACATCTGCGTGACTACTCTGCGATTCAGAATGACGTGTCTGGCAGAGGCTTCAGCGAAACATCTTCAGACTACTTCTCTACCGTTTCACTCTCGGACTGCGCATGGGAAAACGAACTCTTAAATCTTTCCATATGAACTCTGATTTCTCTTACTTTATTACCATAATCATTTCTTCCTATCTATGTGGGCATGAATAAAATATTTTCGCATTCAGAGGAGAAAGCAGGTGACGGAAATTTCGTGAAAAAATCACGCCACGACGAAAAACGCCGTTGTTTTAATGAATGCAACCCAACTCACTTATCATACCCATGACACTCTCTCCCCTTTTTCGTGATAATACAAAACGAGCTGCCCTTCCTTGGACATTTTCGCCGACCTTCGTCCGTGCTATCTAGTAAGGATCCTATACCATACAGCAATACTCCATCAAAGGATGGACAAGTGTAGTAGACGAACTGTTAGTTCTACAGGCTATCCTACATACAGGCTGGCTAAGCATTTAACTCAATTACTGTCGGCCACTGCTGACACCATATTAAGAACTCTCAAATGTTTGTAGAGATGGAAAAAGATGACGACAGCAACACATATAATCATGGTCAGTCTCGATGTGGTCACACTTTTTACCTGGGTATCAGTAAAAGAAGCATTAAAACTACTGAAATTTAAAATAATTTTGACACATCACGGCAACCATTGAGAAACAACTGCCGGAAAACCATGGGTTCGCCATTGTCACTAGCCATAGCTGATTGTTTCGTGGAGTATTTTAATCTGGTCGCATGACTGCGAGGAGATGTAGCTGTTCACTGACCATGCAAACCGCATACGTGAAAGAATAATTTTTGCGGCAAATAGGACGGAAAGCTGCCACTCTTAGTTGTGATGGTCCAGTAGAAAACAAGTGGATGACTCACCCATTCTAAAGATAAAAAACCGACACATACAGGCCTGTAAGTCAATAGGAATAGTTTCCATTACTCGGACCACAAGAGAGCTAAGGTGAATACCAAAATACACTCCTGGAAATGGAAAAAAGAACACATTGACACCGGTGTGTCAGACCCACCATACTTGCTCCGGACACTGCGAGAGGGCTGTACAAGCAATGATCACACGCACGGCACAGCGGACACACCAGGAACCGCGGTGTTGGCCGTCGAATGGCGCTAGCTGCGCAGCATTTGTGCACCGCCGCCGTCAGTGTCAGCCAGTTTTCCGTGGCTTACGGAGCTCCATCGCAGTCTTTAACACTGGTAGCATGCCGCGACAGCGTGGACGTGAACCGTATGTGCAGTTGACGGACATTGAGCGAGGGCGTATAGTGGGCATGCGGGAGGCCGGGTGGACGTACCACCGAATTGCTCAACACGTGGGGCGTGAGGTCTCCACAGTACATCGATGTTGTCGCCAGTGGTCGGCGGAAGGTGCACGTGCCCGTCGACCTGGGACCGGATCGCAGCGACGCACGGATGCACGCCAAGACCATAGGATCCTACGCAGTGCCGTAGGGGACCGCACCGCCACTTCCCAGCAAATTAGGGACACTGTTGCTCCTGGGGTATCGGCGAGGACCATTCGCAACCGTCTCCATGAAGCTGGGCTACGGTCCCGCACACCGTTAGGCCGTCTTCCGCTCACGCCCCAACATCGTGCAGCCCGCCTCCAGTGGTGTCGCGACAGGCGTGAATGGAGGGACGAATGGAGACGTGTCGTCTTCAGCGATGAGAGTCGCTTCTGCCTTGGTGCCAATGATGGTCGTATGCGTGTTTAGCGCCGTGCAGGTGAGCGCCACAATCAGGACTGCATACGACCGAGGCACACAGGGCCAACACCCGGCATCATGGTGTGGGGAGCGATCTCCTACACTGGCCGTACACCACTGGTGATCGTCGAGGGGACACTGAATAGTGCACGGTACATCCAAACCGTCATCGAACCCATCGTTCTACCATTCCTAGACCGGCAAGGGAACTTGCTGTTCCAACAGGACAATGCACGTCCGCATGTATCCCGTGCCACCCAACGTGCTCTAGAAGGTGTAAGTCAACTACCCTGGCCAGCAAGATCTCCGGATCTGTCCCCCATTGAGCATGTTTGGGACTGGATGAATCGTCGTCTCACGCAGTCTGCACGTCCAGCACGAACGCTGGTCCAACTGAGGCGCCAGGTGGAAATGGCATGGCAAGCCATTCCACAGGACTACATCCAGCATCTCTACGATCGTCTCCATGGGAGAATAGCAGCCTGCATTGCTGCGAAAGGTGGATATACACTGTACTAGCGCCGACATTGTGCATGCTCTGTTGCCTGTGTCTATGTGCCTGTGGTTCTGTCAGTGTGATCATGTGATGTATCTGACCCCAGGAATGTGTCAATAAAGTTTCCCCTTCCTGGGACAATGAATTCACGGTGTTCTTATTTCAATTTCCAGGAGTGTATACAAAGCCAGGGCTGTTTAGGAATCATCTGACGATGATGTTCAGAAAGAACGAGTATCCAGTCTGTAACATCAGGTCAACTCTGATGAGGAAATCAAGACGCGATGCTGTTCAACCACGTCACGATGAGACAGGGCGTCCAAGTTTTCATTAAACAATAAACGTATGCGTACAGCCCTTTTAATACAGCTACTGACATCACCCTCCACACATTGTGAATGAAAAATATATTTGGCCCCTAATTTCTTTACTTTTTGGGTCCATTGAAGACGTGCAGCCTTATATATAACTGTGAGCAATGGCATCACTCAAAATATCCATTACATTCATTGGCGATGTGTTCATGGACACGTCTAAAGAGTCTAGTTACTGTATGGCTTGAAATGTTTTCGGCAGGTAGAATATCCACCACCTTCCCGGCATACATCGAGAATAGTGTTATTTCTTGTTCCAGTATTTCGGCTGATAGCCTTACAGCCGTCTTCAAAATGAGTCTCTGGCAGACCTTAAACCGCTTGTCACAGTACTTTGGCGTAAACGCATAGACTTGTGTCAAGTGGTTTAAATTCTGCCAGCGACTCAGCTTAGATATGGCTGCAAGGTTATCAGTCGAAATACAAGAAAAAGCAATAATAGTATCCCACATGCACACCCGAAATATGACGGAATGTGCTAGCTCCTTTCTATCATTTTGTCATGTCAACTGATCATACTGCACTGATTCTAAACAATTGACTTGCATATACAACCACATTAATGCAATTCCTTATGTCAGCAGTGGAGGGTGGATTGCTAAATTTCTTTGCGTCTCCCAGATACTCGCATCTATTCCTGATTTCACACGTATATGAGAGGCTGAAACATCAAAAGAGGCAGTCAAATGGAAACGAGGCAGATGTAAAGAAGGTTGGTAAACTGTTTATAATTTCAAAATTAATAGCCGTAACTGTTAGTACACTTGCCCCGCTGTGAAACACGAAGGTCAATGTGCACATGGAAAAACATGAGCGGTAGCCTAAGGAACCATGACCGTACTCAGACATGCACCTCCTCGCCCGAAACAGACCGACAGCCACCAAAGCCTTCTTCTGGGGCTACGAAGATATGGAAATCGCATGGGGAGGGATCGGGACAGTATGTAGGATAAATAAGGGCTTCCCACTGAAACTTCTGCAACGTAATCTAAACAACCCTGGCAATATGCAGCAAAACTCTGCATTGCTGCTCACAAGCACCAATCTGAGTGAAGCTTTACATCGTATAGGAACATATTGTCTTCCGTCTTCTACCTAAAGTGGAACAAAACAGCGGAGTAGAGTAGGACTTTATTAATAGAGCAGTTCGATTAATTTTCATAATTAGTGGCTTACTAGGTGAACATGACATCACATACAAATTTGCTTCCCATCCAGAACAGACATAGTGTTTGGAGAAGTGAATAAAGTTCCGAAACATCTAGATAACATTTCGTGGGAAGTCAGGAATAGAATGCGTGCCATAACAGAAGAACGGCGTCCTTTTCTACATAGCGCAAGGTAATAATTAATCGAAGGACTCTGTTTCATCACAGTGCTACTTCAGAATCTAATTTATTGTAAGATGACGCATTCTTTTGGGTGGATCAGCTTTTCCAACAAAACTAAAGTCATCCTCTTCATAGAATCTCAGTGCGTTGTATGAAAAATCCAGAGGCACGTAAGGAGCAAAGTTTCCAGATGTATAACTGATTTAAAACCGGCTGTAAAAGACCTTCCATGCAATTGCAAAGATCTGCAGAACAAGGACTAACTGCTGGTGTGCCGTCAACTGGGACTCAATGCACTCTTGAAGATAGCCTGTGTAATAGTGACACTGGTGTTGCTGTCGCACAAATATTAGAAATTTGACATTCCGAAAAAAGAAATAAATAAATCTCTATTGTATTATCCGTTGCTCTGTATTTGGTACCTGCCGGGCTCGCATTAATTTTCTTACGCTTTAATAAATAAATAGTAGGTTAGTATATCCCCTGCATCTGATACCGTTGGGGGTGACGCTAAAATTTCAGCAGACGCCCCTGTTAGACTGCCTTGAGTAAGCTGCTTACTTTGTCGGAGGGCACGTGCTCCACCGTTCCATTACATACACAGACCTGCGGGAGTTCTTCCAGCCCACACTTCGCTCACGTTATCCACCTTAAATGGCATCCTTCCATGTCTTACAGGAAAAAAAACCAACTGGAACTGTCTCCCAAATTTAACTTCATTCTGCTTCTATCTCTCAGCGTGTCCTACAATCCAAAACAAACACTGTCCGAACAGTCCCAACGGTGCCGACGCGGCCCCGTGTCATCAACAGCCCTTTGGCGTCACGGATGCGGATACGGAGAGGGGTGTGGTCAGCAGATCGTTCTCCTGGCCGTTGTCAGCGATCGTAACCGGTGCCGCTACTTCTCAATCAAGTAGCTCCTCAACTGGCCTCACACGGGCTTAGTGCTTCCCGCTGGCCTACAGCCTAGGCTGACTCGGGCGGTTACCCATCCAAATGCTAGTCAAGTCCGACAGCGCTTAACTTCGGTGATCTGACGGGAGCCGGTGTTACCATTGCGGCAAGACCGTTGGCTCTCTCCTACAATAAGGTCAAACAAAGATTTCATCTGTTTGTGTAAATACCAGGTTCAAGGTGACCATAATCATCGTCATGCTTTGAGACATCATGACGTACATCACAGGTAGGTATTGTATTTATCTTCGATGCTTCATCCTCGTCGTATACGCCATTAACAGTATCGTCAAGAAAAATACTAATAGCACTTCAGTTATACATAACATATAGGTATAAAATTTCCTCAAACCAAAATGATCGTCCGTATTTGTGTTAGCTCTTTAGTAACTGTTTCTAACAGTTCTAGGTAATGACTGTTGTACTTTCCACTTTTTCGGTTCTTAGCGACGAAATTAGTTCGGTTATGTCCACCGAGGAATTATTAAGATCGGTCGTTAAAGAAGTTTTGCTATTTGGGGAGCAATATAACTGATAATGGTCGAAGTACAGAGGATATAAAATGTAGACTGAAAATGTCAAGTGAAGCGTTTCTGAAGAATAGAAATTTGTTAACATCGAGTATAGATTTAAGTGTAAGGAAGTCATTTCTGAAAGTGTTTGTGTGGAGTGTAGCCATGTATGAAAGTGAAACATGGACGATAAAAAGTTAGGACAAGAAGAGAATAGAAGCTTTCGAAATGTGGTGCTACAGAAGAATGCTCAAGATTAGATGGGTAGATCACGTAACTAATGATAAGGTATTGAATATAATTGGGGAGAAGAGTAGCTTGTGGCACAACTTGACTAGAAGAAGGGATCGGTTGGTAGGACATGGTCTGAGGCATCACCAATTTAGTACTGGAGGGCAGTGTGGAGGGTAAAAATCGTAGAGGAAGACCAAGAGATGAATACACTAAGCAGATTCAGAAGGATGTAGGTTGCAGTAGGTACTGGGAGATGAAGAAGCTTGCACAGGATAGAGTAGGATGGAGAGCTGCATCAAACCAGTCTTAGGACTGATGACAACAACAACAACAGCGACAATAATACCACCTTTTAGTTCCTTATGGTCTCTCCTCAGTACACTTAGCAACCGCAATAGAATTTCAGCTATTCAAGCCCATTTGTAACACCATCATTATCTTCTCACAACCACGTCATGAGAGATACCGACTTCTCTGTGGTATCTTCTACGGCACACTCCTACGGTTAACACTTTGGATACGCTACGTGTAATTTTCTTGTGACCAACTGGACTTCTTGACAATTGCTCAGAATTCTTATGCACCCAGCCTTTCTGTAACTCCCATTCTTTCACTCCCAGTAATAATATATTTCGACAAATTTTGACTACTTCACCATCATAAAAAACAGTCGAAATTTCTCACAAGCATTTATTACAACATGAACTCTTCATTTTCCTTCGTTGATATACACGTGCATGCCTAATAATCCTCTTAGACGTCGGTCCACAGCTGAGGAGAAACATGTTTTATAACATATGCCGCTCGACTACGGAATTGTGGCAGTAAAGTGGTCTAAGCATCAATTGAAAACAATTTTATGGACTGTTATTTTTACCCCATTTTGGAAAACCTTGGATACAGCCGGATGCGTCAAAAGATAGGCTACTGTCGCCTCTCGACGATTCAGACTACAGACTCTGATTACGTGCCTGCTCCTTGTAACTGCCGTCAAACAGCTGCTTGTGATTTATCTCAGTGTCGTGAAGCACGATAGGCTTTCCTGTCTGCGATGCTACCTGCTGCATATGCTATTGTCTTCCTCTTTGTTGGATGTCATAATTTAAGCACAGAATTTGTGGAGTCAGCACGCTACCACTTTGTTCAGTTATATTCTCGCAACACGTTATCCACACGCCCTGGTCTTCACTCTCTGTATTTAACCCTTGTAATTCTTTACACCGATTGTACATATTTTTAGCTTCTCTGATTGCAACGGCGTTCTTTACATAAGGGATGCCATTTACGGCATCTATAGCAGACGTATAGACACGCCAGTTAGCTTTGTAGCGTGTTTCAACTAGTCATTAATACTTAATTATAGCATCCATAGTAAATGAGAGTGTTAGTACGTGAAACGCGGATGAGAAACCTACGCAGGAATGCCATGAATTAGATCTGCAGGACATATATGGTGTGAGCGTACAAGCTGTGGGGGAGATTAGAGAAGCATTTTCCCGCCCCAGATCACGTGGCGCGGCGGTTGCTACGGGGCTGCGGTGTGCGGCTAGCGTTACGCGGGGTCGGAAAAACCCGAGCGGAAGCTAGGCGGGGGCGCGAATGGCGGTGTTTGCGCGCTCGGAGGAATTTATATTGCAGAGAAAAATTGATAAAAACAAAACTAAGAGTGACACGGAGATGCGAGTTGGCACTTATGGACAGAAAAATAGGGAAAGATAAATTATCTAGACGAGCCACAATAATGTATAATAGTTTAAAAGTTATTGTTGTCTTAAAAATTATAAATTTATGACACTTCAAAAGCTAATATCTTGGCAATAGTTTGGCCGGTTAATGTGTACGAAGTGTTTAGGTATGCGGTTAGTAGAGCTGCATCGAGCAATCATAGCCGGTTTAGCAGAATACATGCCATTTTTGAATGAGAGGTCGGAATAAGAGCTTCGACAGAGAGAAACTGTGTTTTTTAGTAACAAATAAATTTAAAGAGACGAAACTAGCGGCAGCATTCTAAAATGTAAGGAGGTAGGTGAGTAATTAAGTATGTATTTTACTTGTTCCAAAAATTGCCTCTGAGCACTATGGGACTTAACTTCTGAGGTCATCAGTCCCCTAGAACTTAGAACTACTTAAACCTAACTAACCTAAGGACATCACACACATTCCTGCCCGAGGCAGGATTTGAACCTGCGGCCGTAGCGGTCGCGCGGTTCCAGACTGTAGCGCCTAGAACCGCTCGGCCACCCCAGCTGGCCGTTACTTGTGTATTTATGTTTAGTATCAAACATATGGGAAACGCAAAATCACGCCACAAGAACATTATTTGCGAAAAAACGGTGGCAGATACAAAACATTGGACTTTAGGTTGTTATTGCCCGGAAAATTTTCATATTTTCCAACGTATCATATGTGTTTTTATGTTTATTTTTAGAATATTCGTAATTCTTTTTTCAAACATTGTTTTGAGGTAGACAGTCGTTTCGAGAGTACATAGAGCCATCTTTGATGACAATGGGTTTGGAGCAACGCTAAGAACTGGACGTTCCGTGCATCTGGGGGTGGTAGTGGGTTGGTAGCCACGTTCGGGGAGAAGTATGTATGTAGTGACGTTCGAAAACGATCAAATTGAGCGTAATATGGTGGTTTAGGACAGCGTATTTTGTGAACTGTGTTCAGACTGACGAGTGCCGCGATCGCGACATATGAATTTTATTGTGAAGTGTTGTAACATCAGTTATTAACGGCCGCCCTTACGTAAAAGCCCCTCAAACTGCGTTTTGTGTGTTTAGTCAGTATATTGAAGACTATTCCTGGAAAAATAGAAATAAACTACTTTCTCAAATTATAATTCAACGTGAGTGACTCAATATTTTTTTTAAATTTCACCTCTGTATCTGCCTGCATTGCCTTTTTTAATATTTTTGTTTCAGCTTGAAAATTGAGTTTCCGACAGCTGTGAGCTGGCACCCTATGACTAAAAACGTAGCCAAGCATTGAAACCAGCCACATCTCTGGGCCTCCCAATTAAGCTGAATGATGAGTGCAACAAATATATATATTTTCGTGCCATAGCACCAAACTATTCAATCTACAGTGCGTAATGCCCAATACCGTCGTAATGTTAAGTTTTCAGTAATCGGGGTTGAAAGAACTGAATGGCTGTTGTGAAACGTACACTAGCAAATAAAGTCACAGGTATCATTAAATTCGTTTGTTACGGTTAATGGTGCCATCAAATTACTCCCGACGTGCCATTCTTTGTCTTAACAGCACAATTACGGAGAAACGTGTTACATGATACCTAATGCGGGCCCATCCCGGAATTGTAGCTATTCTACGATTAAAGACCTGTTTTAATGCGTGTTACTACTACATATTATTCAAAATTGTACAATCTAGGGCACAATTCGCCTGATTCTGGAAAGTTTATGCATTTCGATAGTTAATTAAAAGAGCCTAAGACATTAATCATATTTTCTAATCAAATGCTAATAGTCTTGACAATAAACTGTAAATAGCCGCTGTATGATAATTTAGTAGTACTATCGATTTCACAACGTTAAAGTTGCATCTTCAGATATATCCAACTAAGACGAATAGGAAATGAGGGAATTAAAATTGTAATTCTTTTAGAGGCGGCTGTAATATAGAAAGAAGAATTAAAATGTTATGTATACTTTACATAACTGAAGAATGAAAATTTGAAAATCATAATCAACTTACTTATTTTCAGATCATTTGCAGGAAAATTTGTGCGCATTGGACGTCTCATCACTCCCAGTCAGGCTATAATAAATTCCTCGAATAGTGACAAAGCCAAAATTTAAATCAGGTGAAATCAAGAGGACGTCCATAAAAGAAGGTCGTCTCTAAAATGTACAATATAATTCTAAGACCAAGAAGAGGGACCCAACCAGAAGAGAAAGACGGTGCTTGAAATTGTAAATAATGTGAATAAGAAATGTGGGACGCGTTCTTAAAACAGAGATATAAAGTTAAAAATGCAGTAAAATGACTATTGCAAGATAAAGAAGATCTGTTACTTGTAGACAAACAAAACTTGTGTGTATATTATAACACTTTACCTCAGTTTGGCTATTTAGTGCACATTCAGTATGACAATTCCTATTTCACGGAATCACAATCGCTTCAGATATATGTAAAGTACGACTTTTGTTCTGGGCATGTAAAATTTTTTAATCATTTGACAAATTAGTGGAAGTACGGTTTTGTTCACGTAAATGGGTGCTTAACGGGCTGGTCCCGGCTGGGGTTCGAGTCCTCCCTCGGGCACGGGTGTGTGTCTTTGTCCTTAGGATAATTTAGGTAAGCTTAGGGACTGATGACCACAGCAGTTCAGTCCCATAAGATTTCACACAAATTTGAACGTTTTTTGGGTGCTTAACGCTAGTCTGGAATTTGTCAAATTTTGGTGCTCTCGGAATCTATTGCAAAGTTTGCTGTAGTTAAATGCCAATAATGACGACACTTTCCCCTACGATCAATCAGAACCTGTTCATATAGGGAACTGTTATCAAAAGTCATGCTACTTTGACGCTCAATGCACGGGCGTTCCCACCGAAATGTAGCACGTCCTCGAGCTGCCCGGCGGCTTTACGACGAGACACACAACCCATCTCCTTCAGCGAAGTCGGGCTACAGACACTGCTTGCACTTCAGTGTTAAATGAAATAAAGAATCAGCTAGCCAGGATCATCGTCACCATGTAAGAGACGAAAACTGGTGATACCAGAGTTTAACAATAACGTTTAAGTTTGTCCTCTTGTTCAGCATCAAGTTTGTTTCATATACACTGAAGCTCCTGTGTCACGGCAGACACTTGGCTCCGTAGCTGTGGCCGCTAACGGAAGCTTGTGTGGCGGCTTTCAACTCGGAAGTAACTGATTCGAACACCGGCGGTGGAAGATACTTTCACCAGCCGGAAAAGAAGTGAGATGGGATATAGCACAGGGTTCCTGATCACTCACCTTTGCGCCAATGTCTACATCTACATGTACATGAATACTGTGCAAATCACATTTAAGTGCCTGGCAGAGGGTTCATCGAATCACCTTCAAAATTCTCTATTATTCCAATCTCGTATAGCGCGGAAAGTATGAAAACCTATATCTTTCCGTACGAGCTCTCATTTCCCTTATTTTATCGTGGTGATCGTTCCTTCCCAGGTAGGTCGGTGTCAAAAAATATTTCCGCATTCGGAGGAGAAAGTTGGTGGTTGGAACTTCGTCCGAAGATTCGGTCACGACGAAAAACACCTTTCTTTTAATTATGTGTAGCCCAAATCCTGTATCATTTCTGTGACACTCTCTCCCATATTTCGCTGTAATACAAAACGTGCTGCCTTTCTTTGAATTTTTTCGGTGTACTCCGTCAGTCCTATCTGGTAAGGATCCCATACCGCGCAGTATTCTAAAAAGAGGACGGACAAGTGTAGTGTAGGCAGTCTCCTTAGTAAGTCTGTTACATTATATAAGAGTCCAGCCAATAAAACGCAGTCTTTGGTTAGCCTTCCCCACAACATTGTCTATCTGTTCCTTCCAATTTAAGTTGTCCGTAAATGTAATACCTAGGTATTTACTTGAATTTTCGATTTTAGATTTGACTGATTTATCATGTAACCGAAGTTTAACGAGTTCCTTTTAGTATTCATGTGGATGACTTCACTTTTCGCACCATTCAGATATCTTTTCTAAATCGTTTTGTTTCAGTTTGTTCGACCTTCTGATGACTTTATTAGCCGATAAACGACAGCGTCATCTGCAAACAACGGAAAACGGCTGCTCAGATCGTCTCCCAAATCGTTTATATAGATAAAGAACAGCGAAGGGCCTATAACACTTCCTTGAGGAACGCCAGAAATCATTTCTGTTTTACTCGATGACTTTCCGTCAGTTACTACTTACTATGTGACCTCTCTGACAGATAATCACAAATCCAGTCACATAACTGAGACGATATTCCATAAGCACGCAATTTCACTACGAGCCGCTTGTGTGGTACAGTGTCAAAAGCCTTCCAGAAATCCAGAAATACGTAATCTATCTGTAATCCTTTGTCAATAACACTCAACACTTCATGTGAATAAAGAGGTAGTTGTGTTTCATAGGAACGATGTTTTCTAAACCCATGTTGACTGTGTGTCAATAGACCGTTTTCTTCGAGGTAATTCATTACGTTCGAACACAATATATGTTCCAAAATCCGGCTGCACATCGACGTTAACGATATGGGCCTGTAATTTAGTGGATTACACCTACAATCTTTCTTGAATATGGTGTGACCTGTGCAATTTTCCAGTCTTTGGGTACGGATTTTTCGTCTAGCAAACGGTTGTATATGATTGTTAAGTATGGAGCTAATGCATCAGCATACTCCGAAAATAACCTAATTGGTATGGAGTCTGGACCAGAAGATTTGCTTTTATTAAGTGATTTAAGTTGCTTCACTACTTCGAGGATACTTTCTTCTACGTTACTCATGTTGGCAGCTGTTCTCGATTCGAATTGTGGAATATTTACTTCGTCTTCTTTTGTGAAGGCATTTCGGAAGGCTGTGTTTAGCAACTCTGCTTTGGCAGCCCTGTCTTCGATAGTGTCGCCATTGCTACTGCGCAGAGAAGGCATTGATTGTTTCATGTCGCTAACATACTTCACATACGACCAGAATCGCTTTGGATTTTCTGCCAGGTTTCGAGAAAAAGTTTTGTTGTAGAAACTGTTATATGCATCTCACATTGAAGCCGCGCTAAATTTCGAGCTCCTGTAAAAGATCGCCAATCTTTGGGTTTTGCGTCTGTTTAAATTTGACATGTTTGTTTCGTTGTTTCTGCTAGAGTGTTCCGTCGTTTGTTAATTTATTTGGTACAAACCTCTCAATTGCTGCCGGTACTATTTCTTTGGATTTAAGCTACGTCTAGTCTACACTTATATTATTAATTTGGAATGAGTGGAGATTGTCTCTCAGGAAGGCGTGAAGTAAATTTTTAACTTCTTTTTTGAATAGGTATATATTTCGATTATTTTTCGAGGATTTGGGGGTTACGATATTCAGTCACTCTACGACAACCCTGTGTTCACTAATCCCTGAATCGGTCTTGATGCTCGTTTTCAACTCAGGATTATTTGTTGCTAAGAGGTCAAGTGTGTTTTCACAACCGTTTACTATTCGCGTGAGCTCATGAACTAATTGCTCGAAATAATTTTCAGAGAGTGCGTTTAGCACAATTTCGGATGATATTTTATGCGTACCTCCGGAACTGAACATGTATTTTCGCCAACATATCGAGAGTAAATTAAAGTCAAGACCAACTATTATCGTATGGGTGGGGTACGTGTTTGAAATCAAACTGAAGTTTTCTTTGAACCTTTCACAACTGTATCATCTGAATTTGGAGGTCGGTAAAAGGATCCAATTATTATTTTATTCCGGTTGCCAACAATGACCTCTGCCCATACTAACTCACAGGAAGTGTCCACTTCAATTTCATGACAAGTTAAACTCTTAGATTTAATTCCAAATCGTATTGCAGTGTTTCGTGAAGTGAGAGCATGTGGAATTTTTGATGTGAGAGGTCGTTGGGCAAGGCGGTCCCCTAGGTGCTGTCCGAGAGCAGTAGGCTGTGAGATGGCACAGGCTTTCACCGTCTCACTTCCCTCACCATCATATACCACAAATATGAGACCACACAGTACACAGATAAATTACAGTTACTTATAATCAACAGGTTCACATATGTAACAGCTGTAACACACCTTTAGGAAACGGACCATTGTGCAGCGAGAAGGAAAAATTATTTCCTATTAGAGGGCTGCATCTTACGCTAGTGCTACATCCATTAACTACGTCAGCTCAAAATGGGGAAGAGAGGTTTCACGAGTCTGGGAAAATGGAAAAAATCTCATTTTAAAGGAGAGGTAGGCAATGAGAATAGCACGTCAACTGTTTTATTCAGAGAATGTTGTTGTTGTGGTCTTCAATCTGAAGACTGGTTTCATGCAGCTCTCGATGCTTCACTATCCTGTTCGAGCCTCTTCATCCCCGAATAACTACTGTAACCCACATCCTTCTGAATTTGCCTGCTGTATTCATCTCTTGGCCTCCTTCTACGATATTTTAACCCCTACTCTTCCCTCCAACACTAAACTAGTGATTCCTTGATCTCTCAGAACGTGTCCTATGAGCAGCTCCCTACTTTTGTTTAAATTGTGCCACAGATTTCTTGTGTCTCCGATTCTATTCAGTACCTCCTTATTAGTTACGTGATCTATCCATCTAATTTTGAACATTGAAGAAGCTTCTATTCTGTTGTTGACTAAACTCTTTATCGTCCATGTTTCGCTTCTATTCATGGCTATACTCCAGACAAATACTTTCAGAAAGGATTTCCTAACGCTTAAATTTATATTCAATGTTAAGCCGGCCGGAGTGGCCGTGCGGTTCTAGGCGCTGCAGTCTGGATCCGAGTGACCGCTACGGTCGCAGGTTCGAATCCTGCCACGGGCATGGATGTGTGTGGTGTCCTTAGGTTAGTTAGGTTTAATTAGTTCTAAGTTCTAGGCGACTGATGACCTCAGAAGTTAAGTCGCGTAGTGCTCAGAGCCATTTTATATTCGATGTTAATAAATTTCTCTTCTTAAGAAATGCTTTTCTTGCCATTGACAGCCAGCATTTCTTATCCTCTCTGCTTCATCATCAGTTATTTTGCTGCCCACACAGCAAAAGTTATCTATTACTTTAAGTGTCTCGTTTCCTAATCTAATTCCTCCAGCATCACCTGATTTAACTCTGCTATATTCCATTATCCTTGTTTTGCTTTTTCTGATGTTGATGTTCATCTCATATACTCCTTCCAAGATAATGCCCACTCTGTTCAACTGCTCTTCCAACTCCTTTGCTATCTCTGACAGAATTACAATGACATCGGCAAACCTCAAAGTTTTATTTTCTTCTTCCTGAACTTTAATTCCCACGCCCAATTTTTCTTTGGCTTCCTTAAGCGCCCGCCCAATGTACAGATTGAATAACATCGGGGATAGGCTACAACCCTGTCTCACTGCCTCCTCAGCCACTGCTTCCCTTTCATGCCCCTCGACTATTATAACTGCCTTATGGTTTCTGTACAACTTGTAAATAGCCTTTCGGTCCCTGTAGTTCTCCCCTGCTGCCTCCAGAATGGCAAAGACAGTATTCCAGTCAACATTGTCAAAAGCCTTCTCCAAGTCTAACAATACCATAAACGTAGGTTTGCCTTTCCTTAACCTGTCTTCTAAGATAAGTCGTAGAGCCAGTATTGCCTCGCATGTTTCAACATTTCTACGGAATCTATACTGATCTTCCCAGAGGTCGGTTTCTACCGGTTTTCCATTCGTCTGTAAAGAATTTGTGTTAGTTTTTTACAACCATGAGCTATTAAACTGATAATTCGGCAATTTTCACACGTGTCATGAACTGCGTTCTTTGAAACTGGAATTGTTTCATTCCCCTTGAAGTCTGAGTGTATTTTGCCTGTCCCATACATCTTGCACACCAGATGAAAGAATTTTGTCATGGCTGTCTCTCCCAAGGCTGTCATTAGTTCTGAAGGAATATCATCTCTTCCCGGGCCCTTGTTTCGACTGATCTCTCAGAGCTGTATCAAATTCTTCTCGTACTATTAAAGCTCTCATCTCATCCTCATCTACGTCCGCTTCCCCTTCTGTAATTTTGCCTTCAAGAATATCTCCCTTGTATAGAACCCCTACACATTCCTTCCTCCTTACAGCTTTCCAATTTTTGCTTAGGAATGGTTTTCCATCAGAGCTCTTGATGTTCGTACAGCTGCCTCTTGTTTCTCCAAAGGCCTCTTTAATTTGCCTGTAGGCAGTATCTATCTTTCTCCTAGTGAAATATGCTTCTAAATCCTTACATTTGTCCTCTAGCCATTTCTGCTTAACCATTTTACAGTTCTTGTCAATTTTATTTTCTTAATGTTTGCGTTCCCTTTCGTCTGCTTCACTTGCTGCGTTTTTATTTTTTATTTTTTCTCCTTTCATCAATTAAATTCAATATCTCTTGCGTTATACAAGGATTTCTACTAGGCCTTGTCATTTTACATATTTGATCCTCAACTGCCCTCACTATTTCATCTCTTAGAGCTACCCATTCTTCTCCAACTATTCCTGTCCCTGCTCTGGTCAACTGTTGCTCAATGCTCTCTCTCAAACTCTCAGCTGCCTCTGCTTCTTTCAACCTACCCAGATCCCATCTCCTTAATTTTTCAATTTCTTAACTTTTAACCTACATTTCATAACCAATAACCTATGGTCAGGGTCCACATCTGCCCCTGAAAATGTCTTACAATTTAAAATATGGTTCCTATAACTCTGTCTTACCATTATATAATCAACCTGAGACCTTCCGATGTCTCCAGTTCTCTTCCTTTTATGATTCATAAGCAAAATGTTAGCGATGATTAAATTATGCTCTGAGCAAAGCTCTAACAGGAAACTTCTCCTTTCACTCCTTTCCCCAGTTCATATTCAGCTACTATTTTTCTCTCTCTTCCTTTTCCTACTACCGGATTCCAGTCCCACACGACTATTAAATTTTCATCTCCCTTAAGTATCTGAATAATTTATTTTATCTCGGCACACGTTTCTTCAATCTCATAATCATCTGCGGAGCTAGTTGTCATATAAACTTGTGCTTCTGTGGTGGATGTGGGATTCGTGTCTATATACATTGTTATAACGAATAACGTGATTCAAAACAAGTGCCGCACAAGTGTCAGATTCCTTTGGGGGAGTTCACTGTAGCCGGCCGCGGTGGCCGTGCGGTTATAGGCGCTGCAGTCCGGAACCGCGGGACTGCTACGGTCGCAGGTTCGAATCCTGCCTCGGGCATGAATGGGTATGATGTCCTTAGGTTAGTTAGGTTTAAGTAGTTCTAAGTTCTAGGGGACTGGTGACCTCAGATGTTATGTCCCATAATGCTCAGAGCCATTTTTTGACAAACACACACACCCATGCCCGAGGGAGGACTCGAACCTCCGCCGAGATCAGCCGCACAGTCCATTTCTGCAGCGCCTTATACCGCTCGGCTAATCCCGCGTGGCGATAAGAATTCTCTTAGTGTTCGTGAGTGTACGTCAAGAGATTGAAAAGTTACGCAGTACTGCGGTTTAAAGGAGGACACAAAAATATTGCCTTTTATCTGAAAAGTAAATAAAGGTTCAATGACATTTAATATATAAAATATATCAATAAGTGATGAGTTTCATATCAGCCCGTCAAAGCGGTTAATACTATTTTCGTTGTGCCATTTGGTCCCTCTGTCCCTGTCTGTCTCTCTGTCCGAGTACTACTTAGGATTGACAGGTATAAAATAGTGTTTTTCATCACTTGTTAAGAACGCTTTTTAATTCGCTTTACAAATAAAACATGTCGTTATTAAAGTGTTTTAATCAATCACTACACACAGGAACTGGCCACACGGGTAGTAGCGGTTGTTTGGAGGGAACTGGGCGGCTTTTAGGTTAGAGGGTCTCAGGAAACTACAGTGAAGGCTTCATTATAAAACAGTGCGTTACAAACACAAGAAGGTAGACACAGTAAAATTCTTTGGAGTAGTCGTAAACTGTCGTAGTTGTGTTGAAAAAGAACCAGAGCTCAAAGTGCTAACAGAAAGCACTGAAGCTCAGTTCGTTACAGGTACAGAAATAAGCCAGAAATAAGGTCAGCCTAAATGTTTAGAGAGGCCCTAACCTTTTTCACGAAGAATAGATTAAATACAGTAGGTAGTGAAGTGTTTATTGCTGTCAGCAGTTGTTAACCGTTTTGTGAAATTGAAGTAGATAGTTCCTCCGAGGTAGTATGGATTGAGATTATACTTGAACACCGGAATAAATTAATAAATGCTTCCTCTTACCGATCCCACGACCCAGATGTACAGTTTCTGAACAGTTCAAAGAAAACTTCAGTCTCATCTCAGATAGGTACCACACTCATACAATTATAGTTGGTGGTGACTTCAATCAACCCTCGATATGTAGGCGAAAATATATGTTTAAATTCGGTGGTTGGCATAAAACGCCGTAATCCTTCTAAATGCGTCCTCAGAAAATTATTTGAACAACTGCGTAATGGAAATGGAAAAGGGTGGAAGTGCCAGAAAATCTAAAATCGAAATTTTGCGTGGATTGTGTTGTATGGGTCATTGCCAATGTCTATGATGTGCAGTAAGTTCCAGCAAGATACCCAAATAGTTCCTAGCGCGGTCGCAAGGAGCAGCACTGTGTAAGGACCAGTGGGCTATCACTGGGGATGGTTTGTTACGGGCCAACCACCTTGACGGATGTGGCTGTCCACGCATTGCTGCAGCAAGTCATCGCGTCACACCGATAGTGCGTGTTCTTGAGTATTCCGCTGTTTTCGCTTGTGTAGTGAGAATTAGAATGTTTCTGTGGGTTTAGTGAGTCAGTTGCTAGTGTTACGGTGCCTAGTAATGAAAGTGATGATCACCTACCAAATGAGACGCACCTATGGAAGGAAAGACGGAAAGCTCGAGAGCCAGGACACCCAGTATGTAAGCAGTAAAGGTACAAACATTCCTGGAAAATTCTCCCCGCATGTACAACCAACATGTTCGTCTTAGTACGAATGTGAGGAATTGACCCATGATCGAAAGCAGTTGCTGTTCTCGGAATTTTATAAAGTAAACGAACATTATTTAGGTACGCACTTGTTGAGCCACATGCAATTGCTACCTATAGGTCGCAGAAGGCATGGAACCTATTACGATGCGGCGGAATGTAGCCGTTCTTGCAAATTTACTTGTAATCTCACGATTCGGGAAAAACGTTGAGATGTGTAGCAAAACTTTTCGATATATATTTGGCGTTTCTGCTCGGAAAATGTATACACTTCAAAGCAAGAAGAAAGAGGGTTGCTTCGTGTACGCTGACACTAAAGGTCACATGAACACAAAAATAGTTTACAGAAAATAATAGACATCTTGTACGTAACCACATCGTTTCGTATCCACGGTACGAAAGCCATTCTTCACGCAAAAGAACAACAAATGAATTAGGTCCCTAGATGTGAACAAACATTGAAACATTGTATGTTCCCAGCTTTCAAAGGAAAAAATAAAAATCGTAAAGTAACTTATAAGTAGTAGTTGAAGTTTTCAAAAAGGACTCTCTCAGCCTCAAATTTAAAAGTCTATCAACCGACACTTGTAAAAGACGTGACCTGTTTATAGCTTAGAGACAAGAAGCTGTAAATGAAAATACCGTATCAAGAATCGAATAAAAGTACACAAGTAATTACACCACAAAAATGGCAGGAATGTATGAAGCAGAACACCGTATCTTGATAGCTTCCAGATATTGCTAAAAAGTGATGTTTGTTCCAGTGCTAACACATGTGAGTAATCATGGGTCAGCCTATATGCGTATGTGGCACGAAGGCGTTGGTGGTCGTGCAGCAAACGAAATCCCTTCCTTTTTTTTCTTTAATGGTTGTTACTTCCGGTGGTCTGTTAACTTCAGAAAGACTTGCATTATGGTGTGACAACTGCGTAGCACGAACTAAAAAATAGTTTCTCGTAATGGCAATAATTTAGTTAATGACTAATGTGTTTAATCGCTCAGTTAATCTAAAATACTAACTTAGTGGACATAGCTACATTCACTGCGACCATGATGTTTCTGTAATTGAAAAGCGGCGCAAAAATTTTAAATCAGTGGTTCCAAAAGAGTTGTGTAAAAAATCCCTTTAACGCTGTCCCTATGACACCTGAGGGGTTTATTGACTTCAAGGAGCTTGCCAAAAAATGCTTTGATTGTAAAGGCTTTGAAATTAGGAACATCCCACATTTTCGCATTTCACATAAGAAACCCTGTAATCATGTAATTCTTTAATAACTTCCTCATTGACTTACCCGAAGTTCAGTTTAGGTGCAAGTATCACAAGAAAAGAAGAAAGATCTAGAGAGAATAATCGAGTTCTTGCAGAATGGAGATGACAATGTGTTCTACAAGACGATTGTAGATGGATAGCGCTAGCAGGAAGGAAGATAAGACGACAAAGGGTAAGAAGCAAACTCTTAGAAATGTACATCTTTGGTTAGAATAATCCACCCTGAGAATTAATACTTTAAATTTAATTTATAAGATTAGAACTTGAGTTACAAGGCAAAAGTAGAGGATAGGCAACGTGTGCTAAGTGACAGAACTTTTCGAGTTCAGCATTTTTTGAACAAGAGTGTAAAGGGCAGTTTACTGTCTAAGACAGATGATTGTAGGAATAATTAAGTTTTTTTATTTTGTTTCTTTGTTTTATGTTAAATAGGCAAGCTATTTATTAACAGTTGTAAACGTTTTCAGGTAGTTTATTTCATCCAAGGTAAATGAAAGAAAGATCATGTGGAAGTGGAAACGGTTGCGAAAGGGTAACAATTTATTTACGTAGGAGTTACACTTTTATAATTTTGTTCTATACAGTTAGCTTTTACCTATTATAAAGAGTGTTCTTAAGGATAACCTATTAGTTAACGTCTGTGTGTTAAGTGCAATATGTAATAAAAACCATCTCAATAAGGCTTGGGAAAAAATAATATAGTGTGAAAGTCTGTTTCACACATTTAACAAATATTTTGACTTTTTTTGCGAAGAGGTTTTTTAAGCCTTTCACTGTCCTGAACATATAAAAAAATCTCACAAACCAATTTGTAAATCTGGATAAATTTTATGGACAAAACTGTCATAAAAATCAAGCTTGATGAGAAATTTTAATAAACTTGAAAAAATTACGAGGAACATTCATCAATTTTGTGCAAACCCAGCTGAACATTTAAGTTTTTAATCACATGGGCACGGCACATACAAAACTCCTAGAAGAACGATAGATGACACTTTCAGTTCTCCTGTTCAGTATCAAGTTATAAGTATATATGTATGTAAAAAACAAAACTTTTCAAGATGTCACTGTATTACGTACTGCTAATACTTTTTTCGGAATTTTAAAGTTCATGGTTACAGTTCTTATTAGCTTCTAGTGCATGTTGAAAATTTCATTCTGGCACTTTCAACCTTTCCCATTTCCAGTACACAACTAGTTCAGTAGCCCACTCGAAGCGTAAATGGTTTCGAAAACATACTTCACCTCATTACAGCAAATAATCCTGAGCAAATAGGGGACATCATGACGAATACAGGGATTAGTCAACACAAGGTTTTTGTAGCTGGACTAAATACTCTAAAATCAAAATCCGCCAAACAAAAACGGAAAATATAGCTTTTTAAAAAGTGAAATACAAATTCCCTTTACACCCTCCGAAGAGACAGCGTCCGCTCCTTCCAATCTAACTATGTAGGTTTAGACCAGGTGAGGTTTAAATTCAAAGAAGTAGTATCGACAGCAGTTGATAGATATGTACCAACTAACTAATAACAGATGGTGCTGATCCCTCATTGTACACAAAACAGGTCAGAACGCTATTCCAGAAGCAACGGAAAAAGCATGCCAAATTTCAAAGAACGCAAAACCCCCAAGATTGGCAAAGTTTTACAGAAGCTCGAAACTTAGCATGAACTTCAATGCGACGTGCTTTTAGTAGTTTCCACAACAAGAATCCGTCTCGAAATCTGGGAGAAAATCCGAAGAGATTCAGTTCGTGTGTATAGTACACCAATGGAAAGTTACAATCAATATCCTCACTGTACGATAACAATTGTGATACTACGAATGACACCGTCACTAAAGTAGAGTTAATAGAAACAGTTTTCCGAAATTTTTTCAGCAAAGAAGATGAAGTAAGTATTCCTAAATTAGATTCAAGAACAACTACCTACATGAGCAACATAGGAGTAGATATCCTCAGTGTAATGAAGCAGCTTAAATCACTAATAAAGGCAAGGCCTCCGGTCTAGATTGTATAACAGTCCGGTTCCTTTCAGAGCACGCTGATACAATAGCTCCATACATAGCAATCATATAAAACAGCTCGCTCGTCGAAATATCCGTACCTAAAAACTATAAAGTTGCACAAGTCACACCACTATCCGAGGAAGGAAATAGGAGTAGTCCGCTGTATTACAGACTTATATCGCTAATGTCGATTTGCAGTAGAATTTGGAAACATATACTGTATTCGAACAGTATGGGGTACCTCGAAGAAAACGATTTATCGACTAACCACCAAGACGGAGTCAGAAAATTTCTTTCTTGTGAAACTCAACTACATCTTTATTCTCATGAAGTAATGAGTGCTATCGGCAGGGGAAGTCAAACTGATTCCATATTTTTAGATTTCTAGAAGGCCTTTGACACCGTTCCTCACAAGCTTCTTGTGATGAAATTGCGTTCCTATGGAGTACTGTCTTAGTTGTGCGACTGGATTCGTCATCTCACGTCAGAAAGGTCACAGTTCGTAGTAATTGACGGGAAGTTATCGCATAAAACAGAAGTAAAATTTGGCGTTCTCCAAGGAAATGTTGGCCCTCTGCTGTTCCTGATCTACATAACAGATTTAGGAGGCAATCTGAGCAGCCCTCTTGGATTGTTTACGGATGCTTTCATGAGGTTTTCAGATGTTTTCATTTGGCCTCTTACAAAGCATTAGCCGATCAAAGCAAATTGCAAAACGATTTAGATTAGATATAAATGTGGTGAGAATAGTGGTATGACTCTAAATAATGAAATTGTGAAGTCACTAGTGCTAAAAGGAATCCGCCAAATTTCGGTAACAGGATAAAACACACAAAGGGCTCTGAGGACTATGGGACTTAACAGCTAAGGTCATCAGTCCCCCAGAACTTTGAACTACTTAAACCTAACTAACCTAAGGACATCACACGCATCCATGCCCGAGGGAGGATTCGAACCTGCGACCGTAGCGGTCACGCGGTTCCAGACTGAAGCGCCTAGAACCGCTCGGCCACACCGGCCGGCCTAAAACACACAAATCTTGAGGCTGTAAATTCAGATAAATTCTTAGGAATTAGAACTACAATTAACATAAACTTCAACGAACACGTTGAGAATGTTGTGGGGAAGCAACACAAAGACTGCAATTTATTGGAAAAACATTCTTAAAACGCAACAGGTCTGCTAAAGAGGCTGCTTGCTCTGCACTTGTTCGCCCTCTTCTGGAGTGCTGCTGTGCGGTGTGGGATCCGCATCAAATAGGACTGACGGATAACATAGAAAAAGTTCAGAGAAGAGCAGTTCGTTTTGTATTATCGCGAAATAGGTGAGAGAATGCCACGGATGTGATATGGGAATTAAGGTGGCAACCATTAAAGCAAAGATGATTTTTGTTCTGGCAGGCTCTTATTATGAAATTTCAATCGCAAACCTTGTCTTCAGCTTGTGAAAGAATTTTGTAGGCGCCCATCTGCATAGGGTGGGATGATCGAGTTGAGCGGTGGAGAAATAGCTTGAAGTTGGTTCGATGAACCCTCTGCAGGACACTTTATTGTGAATTGCAGGCTAATCATGTAGATGTAGATGAATGATTGAAGAAAATAAAAAACTTGGTTTTTATGTATTTTTTTCCGACTACAGAGTAAACCTCACGTGAGGGGAAGGGAGGGTCCAATCACATTTCACAACATCTCACCAAGGGAAGGAAGGCGTCGAAATTTTAAGAAATAAACCTTATGTAATTAATGGCTCTCCGCTGGGGTTTTCCTAACCAACAGTTCTCATGACGTTCTGGTTTCTTTTGTTGAGGCTGACGGAAGCCAATAAGAGACCAATACACAACACAAAGTTATTTCGTTTCAACGTATTTCATATGGGCTGAACTATAATGAAGTTGCTTCAACTCAGCATGTGGGGATTACCTGAGGAGTCAAAACATATATGTGTTGCCTAAAATATCAATTCAATGAGCTAAAAAACTAATAGCGGTACATCAAACTGAACGCGTGACGTTTACGTTTTCATTTATTGTAGTTAACATAGCGTTTTGAAGACATGAACTTAATTTCATAAATTGTTTTTGTGACACAGCGCTGCGCATATCGTGCACATTTACTGCAGAAATAAACAGATACGTAGTTAACAAGCCCGTCTGCAAAATTTCCCACATTTCTGTGACTGATGAACAACAGCTAGAACTATTACAGGTATTTGAGTCTGCTGGGGCACTCGTTTAGTTTTCTGCATAGGACCTAATAGAGCATTGGGTTTTATCAAAGATACTCCTTAGTTCATCATTCTAACACGACTGACGAAAACGAAAACTTGTTGATATTCTAGTGTATTTCATTACTCAATGTTAGTTGGCGTTAAAACCTCTCTTATTTACAAAATTTACTGCTGGAGTACTTAACGCCAAGAGAAAAATCAAGACGAATTCTCATTGCTCTGTTATACGTGCGTTAGATTTCACTATTCACTCCATAAACAAGAATAAAATACTTCTAGCGACTGCATGTTCAACACTAACCACTATCAGCAATTGTAGCCATACACTGTACCAAACAGAATAAAGACGATAAATGTAGTTCGACAGACTTATGGCTTGAGCTTTAATTCACGTTGTACTCCCTGCACCATACACCAGTGTGTGTGCTCGTTTTATACGATAGAACGTTATAGATAGAAGATATCCCTGTCGGAGATCGTTCAGTATGTGGAATAAATGATAGTCACTCCAAGAAAGCGATATTAGATCATGAACACAACCCGAAGCGAAGTTATCGTGTTCGATATCTAGCGGTTTGGCGATAAACACTAATATTATTTTAACCACGTTGCGTCATTCACCAACTAACATTAATATGTTCAAGGAAGTTTTCAACAATGCTATTAATGTGCACGGATGGATTACATCAGCACTCACTAGCACAGATTTATCCCAGAAACCGTTCAACAATCGAACTGAAAAACTGAATTGTCAAAGGTTATCCAAATAACAACTCGATATTTCATAAGATAACCTCGGTATATCGGACTGTAAGGTGATGCATCTGCAGATAGCTTCCGGTTGCTCGACAGAGAGTATGTTAAAGAACACAGCATATTATATGTATCTTTAAAAATACTTTTTTTTTGCCTCACTTACAATGAATACCGTAAATAGATAACGGACATTAATTTTGAACACTGTAAAACTCCTTATCTGTCTTATTTAAGAGGCAATCAAAAAGTTTGCTTTCTCAAGCCGTACAGTCCAGAATCGCTTTGCTAATGAAGCAAAATTCTGTGAGCATTGAGGCAACCATCCCATCGATGCACCAGGCTGAAGATTCCCGTTTGTTAGAACACCGTGTCCTGCTGTGTGAAGAATTCCGTCGCTGACTACTGCACATCCCCTTTCGACAGGAATCGTCTACCATTCATAGCCTTTTTTAAGGGACCGAAGGCGTGATAACCTCATGGGGAGAGAAGAAGATTATAGGGCGGGTTGTCGAGCATCTTTCACATGAGTTAGCGTAACTTCTGCTTAACTTCCAGATCGACCGGCGTCTTGCGTCCAATAGCAAGGAACACGGAACTGGGCGCGCCACTCCACAAAGGTCGTTTTCGACCGACATGCTACACCATAAACATTCTTCATTTTCCGATGGATGTCTGCTGGTGTTTGTCCTTCGGCCCCCACGAAAAGAATAATAGCACTTTGGTCCTCTTCTAAACTCATTTGGTAATAACGTTGCCATAGCTCACGGTTCCGCGTTTACCGCTCCCTCATCGAAAAGACAAATGCCACACTGTTCCCTTGCCTATATTGTCGTTGCTGTTATAAGCCCATTGGAGTTGTGCTACGTTACATATATGATGCCGAAACGCCGCCAAACCGACACGTTCTAATTGTCCTTTATAAATGAAATATAAATCCAGATATCTGAGCCCACTAACTTACGAAATAATTCTTTACTACCATGAGCTAATCTTACTGTTATGAAAACTCATTAATACGATTTGTTTGACTTGTTGTCTAGCGAACCAAGAAAGCAGATTTCCTAGGCACTGCATATTCGACGAGTAGGCAGAACACACCATTGGCGACGAGAATGTTAATGGATTCCATAGGGGCAACCTGTGTTTTGGTCGTTTTCTCTGTTTTTCTGGCGCCTTAAATCTACATCCTCTTTTCTTTGCAGGGCTGTATTTACCTGCTTTAACAGTGCCTCTTATAATGTTTTTGCTAATCAGTGTTTTCAGGTGGGGGTTGTGGAAATTTTCTTTGCTTTTGTTCTTACTTTTCTTGCTTGCCCTGTCTGTGTATTGCATTTCTCTCTCCCTATATGAGCAGCCCACCTAATCCACCCCTGCTCAGGTCCCTCACCTGCAAGCAATAGATGGAATACAGCTAATGCAGATGTATTAGTTTCAGAGCCAACAAATTTCAACGCTGCTAAACAGCGCAGCTGCTACTAACCAACGCTGTGCGCTCAACAGAACAACAAACAACACCTACAGTGGCTCCGAGTGCTACACCGCCTTTTCGCCACTTTAATGAACAAGACGAGTAATGGCTCAAATGGTTGCAACAGTTTGAAGCCCACATAACTGCTCATAATGTACCAGGTACTGTGAAACTTCAGTATTTACTGTCCACCTGTAGGTAGGGTAGTGTTTTGACTCATTCAAAAATTGTTTCCTAACGCTAGTCCGAGTGAACTTTCCTATGGACAAGTTGTAGATTTGCTAACTACCTACAATGACCAACAAGTGAATGTGTCAGCAGTTAGGTATCAGTTCTTTAATCGCAAGAAAAGGTCAGAACAAAATTATCGTGAGTGGGTAACAGACTTGCAGGGTATGACGAGGATTCAAATGTGCTTGTGGTGCTCTATATTCAGATGTTATGTTGTGTGATGCGATCGTGTACATTGCAACTGATGTCAGACTTAGAGAACAGATTTTAAAACAGTCTGATCCATCATTTCAACACATAGGGCAGTATGATTCAGGTGCCGTGTCGGCCGATAAATTTGAGCAGCCGCAAATTTCTCAGGTCGAGTCGCTCCTTGCTCGCGACCGGACCATTAGGCAGCAACAGCTTGCGTGTGCCACAAAGTGTAAACACATGTCCACACAGCATAAACAGCTCTCTAAATAGGCGAATGGAGTTAAGTCATGCCCTCGGTGCTATTCATGGCACAAATCCAAAGATGGCCTGTCAAGACAAGAAGTGGTAAGCTTGAGGCAAGAAAGGTCATGCACAATTCCTATGTTTGCAACAGAACAAACATAAGAATTCTTCCCAGTTACAGAAATCTAGTCACAAGACCCTTGTAATCAATCCAGTGTATTCAACACCTGTTGCAGGCATTAGCAAAACAAGTAAGTGAACAGTTTCTTCAGTGCTACGCCAGTCCAACCAACTTTTTGTACATTTGCATATTAGTGGAAATGTCTGAAATTTCAGTTGGACACGGGTGCCTCTGTTACATTGTGAATCGTAACAAAATATTAACTGTTAGGCTCTCAGTGCCTCTCTCAAACTAGCACATACCTGATGGCTTATAATGGACAAGACATTCTTGTTTTCAGAAAATGTATAGTGCCTGTTTCGTATCAAGCGCATATGCGAATTATGACTTTCACTTTGCTACAATCACGTGACTGTGAGAACATATTTGGCATTGATTCATTTGATTTGTTTGGCTTTAAAATTCAGGACAATGTGTTGTCAGGATCTGCATTCAATGCTAAAGAGAGTATAACTAGGCTTGCTCAAAGAATTCCCTGAAGATTTAGGCAAGGCTAACAATTTTGTTCCACGTATTACTCCGAATGACAATGCTCAGTCACAATTTTACCAGGTCAGAACTGTTCCTATTGCATTACGCACAGCCGGCCGAAGTGGCCGTGCGGTTCAAGGCGCTGCAGTCTGAAACCGCAAGACCGCTACGGTCGCAGGTTCGAATCCTGCCTCGGACATGGATGTTTGTGATGTCCTTAGGTAAGTTAGGTTTAACTAGTTCTAAGTTCTAGGGGACTAATGACCTCAGCAGTTGAGTCCCATAGTGCTCAGAGCCATTTGAACCATTTTTGCATTACGCACAAAGTCGCTGCTGAACGTAAAGAATGGGCAAGTCAACTGTTATTGCTCCCCAAACCTTCAGGTCGCATTCGCCTCTGTGTTGACTTTAAGTCTACAGTCAACCCACAATCTGTTATTGATACTTATCCATTGGCACGCCCAAAGGATCTCATGCACAGATTAGGCGCCGGTCGATACATTTCAAATGTTGATTTTCGCTGCGCATATCTTCAAATACCACTAATGAAGAATCTCAAAAAGTGTGTGTTCTGAACAATCATTTGGATGTGTTTAAATATTTGCGTTTGCCTTTTCGCAGTGTTTCCACACCCGCAATTTTCCAATGGTATTTTTAATAGTTGACTGTTCAAGTACCAAACTGTTCAAACTATTTGGACGATATTGTCGTAGCAGGTCGTATACCTGAAGAGCACATTGCAAATTTGCATGCTTTGTTTCATGTGTTATCTGATGCAGTACTAAAGTGTAGACTGGAAAAGTGTAATTTTTTTATACCTGAGTTGCAGTATCTTAGTCATGTCAGAAACAGTCAAGGTGTACATCCTGTAAAGTCTCATTTGTTAGCCAGTTCCTCGCAATGTCACAGAATTGCAGTCACATTTAGGGAACTGAACTATTATACTCAGCCGGCCGGAGTGGCCGAGCGGTTCTAGGAGCTACAGTCTGGAACTGCGCGATCGCTACGGGAGCAGGTTCGAGTCCTGCCTCGGGCATGGATGTGTGTGATGTCCATAGGTTAGTTAGGTTTAAGTAGTTCTAAGTTCTAGGGGACTGATGACCTAAGCAGTTAAGTCCCATAGTGCTCAGAGCCATTTGAACCATTTTTTATTATATTCAATTCATACCGAATGCTGCACAAATCGCAGCTCCATGGCATCGCTTGCGTCGCAAGAATGTCCCCTTTGCTTGGACAGATGAGTGCCAATAAGCTTTACATTACTCAGTGATCGATGTTTGGTGCTCATTGATCCTGAAACACCTGTTGTATTACAAGCTGATGCTTCCTCTTACGGAATCGGTGCAGTGCTTTCGCACAGAATTTGTGATAGAGGCAGGCATCAAAAATGTTGTCCAAAGTTCAGTGTAACTAATCACAAATAGAGAAAGAGGCATTAGGTATTGTGTATGGTGTCACCAAATTCCACCACTATTTGTATGGCAGAAAATTCTACTTAGAAACGGATCACAGGGCACGGCAGTCCTTATTTCATCCGACGAAACTGGTTCCTGTACGGACCGCCCAAAAATTGCAAAGATGGGCTTTGTTGTCTCAGTACCTGTACGAAATTCTAGGATTCTGCATAGCTTCAATGATTTCCTCAGAAGTATCAGAAAATAGCACAGGCCACTGAAGCTGATTCAAGTTTGAACATTTTGCTCGAATACATTCGCACATCTTTGCCTCACTCACTGCATAACATAAAAAAACTCTGTAGTGCACCGATGCTTTGCACGTCGGCATACCCTCGCTATACAGAGAGGTGTGATTCTTGTTCAAAATGACAGTGGACAGTCACGTGTGTTGATCCCCAAAGCTTTTTAAAAGGAGTTGTTGCACTTACGTCACGAAGGCCACTGGGGGATTGTTTGTACAAAATAGTTAAAGCGCCGACATTGTACTTGGGAGGGTATGGACGCCCACATAGAACAAATGACGTCATAGTGGCATGCATGTGCGGATAATCAGTCCGCTCTGCCACAAAAATTCTCTGCTTGGCCGTAATCGCACTCATCATGGCAAAGTGTGCACATAGAATTTTTTGAGACGTTTTTGGAACACTAGTAGGTTGATTGTGGTAGACTCTTATAGCATGTTTCCTTTTGTTGTGCCAATGAACTCGACAACGTCACGTAGACATTTCAAGACTTGTCCTCAATTTTTTGCCGTCGGTAATCCGCCGTACGGATTCGAACCGGGGCCGGCGCGCCTACCCGAGTCCTGGAAGCAGCGCATTATCGCTCTCTGCTAACCTGGGGGGGTCAAATGTCAACTTCGACATCTGTTGTAGATATAATGCAGGGTTTGCCTTGTTTATCGTTGCCATTGCTCTGCTTTGTATCAACACCACAAGCACTGTAGCACAGTGTTAGTTACTCGTCGACTCAGCTGTTCAACTACATCCCGCAGCCTCACACTGTGCTCACCATTGGATAACTCCAGTCCCGCCTCCTGTTGCCGTTAGCAGACAATGTTGTGGTTGCATGGAAGACAATATGTGGGACGCCGAATGCCGTAAACATCATTGCCCTTTATGAACTTGCGCACAAGTCGTTCCTTGGCTCTGAGCACTATGGGACTTAACTTCCAAGGTCATCAGTCCCCTAGAACTTAGAACTACTTAAACCTAACTAACCTAAGGACATCACACACATCCATGCCCGAGGCAGGATTCGAGCCTGCGACCGTAGCGGAATTGGTTCCTTGTCAGTGAACGATGGCTAACTAATATAATAGTTGTTCAGTCTGGACTGCTGTTGAAATTTAGAAATTTGTGTTAAGTAGTGTGCAAGCTTAGGGCCTGATGACTTGAGCAGTTTCATCCCATAAGATCTTGTTGCCACATCGAACGTAAAATAACTTACGCTAAGGAAAACACACACACACACACACACACACACACACACACATATACATATATATATGCCCGAAGGACGACTCGAACCTCCGACGGGAGGAACCGTGCGGACCGTGACAAGGCACCCTAGCCCGCGCGGCTGCCTCGCACGGCTCCGGACTGCAATCGGAGTTTTTAGTTATGGCTGGAATAATGCCACACAATTCCACACTCGGCATTACATTTATAGTCGTCACTCGTTGGTAGCTGATGGGCTACGGCAAATGTATACTATACTCTACGTAATCGGTCGTTAACTGCTTTACTGCGACATCTGACGGTATGCGACAACTGACGATCTGTGATTATTGGTCCAGTGGAGCGGAGTGTCCACTTTTACAGGCGAACGGCAGAATGATGATCATCTGCTATTTGGATCACACAAAATGTATTTCTTGGTGTCAGTGCCCTTTGTTCCGGCAGACACAACTATCACTGGAAGTAACGGACTGTTTGTAAGTCTAGTGGCTGAAGCATAATAACGTCCCTTTTAGGTCCGCCATCTATATGGTGACTGATCATAACTTGATGTCACCTTGCTGGAGACTGCCTGGAGTGTGGCGCACAATGTATGTATAGCTGTGGACACAGCAGGTTGTTGCTGTTATGGTCTTCGGTCCTGAGAATGGTTTGATGCAGCTCTCCATGCTACTCTATACTGTGCAAGCTTCTTCATCTCCCAGTACCTACTGCAGCCTACATCCTTCTGAATCTGCTTAGTGTATTCGTCTCTTGGTTTCCCTCTGCGATTTTTACCCTCCACGCTGCTCTCCAGTACTAAATTGGTGATCCCTTGATGCCTCAGAATATGTCCTACCAACCGATCCCTTCTTCTAGACAAGTTGTGCCACAAACTCCTCTTCTCCCCAATTCTATTCAATACCTCCTCATTAGTTATGTGATCTACCCATCCAATCTTCATCTTCATACTATAGCACCACATTTCGAAAGCTTCTACTCTCTTTTTGTCTAAACTATTTATCGTCCATGTTTTACTTCCATACATGCCTACACTCCATACAAATACTTTCAGAAACGACTTCCTGACACTTAAATCTATACTCGATGTTAACAAATTTCTCTTCTTCAGAAACGCTTTCGTTGCCATTGCCAGTCTGCATTTTATATCCTCTCTACTTGGACCATCATCAGTTATTTTGCTCCCCAAATAGCAAAACCCATTTACTACTTTAAGTGTCTCATTTCCTAATCTAATTCCCTCAGCATCACCCGACTTAATTCGACTACATTCCATTATCCTCGTTTTTGCTTTTGTTGCTGTTCATCTATCCTCCTTTCAAGACACGGTCCATTCCGTTTAGCTTCTCGTCCAGGTCCTTTGCTATCTCTGACAGAATTACAATGTCATCGGCGAACCTCAAAGTTTTTATTTCTTCTCTATGGATTTTAATACCTACTCCGAACTTTTTTTTTGTTTCCTTTACTGCTTGCTCAATATACAGATTGAATAGTATCGGGGAGAGGCTACAATCCCGTCTCTCTCCCTTCCCAACCAGTGCTTCCCTTTCATGTCCCTCGACTCTTATAACTGCCACTTGGTTTCTGTACAAATTGTAAATAGCCTTTCGCTCCCTGTATTTTACCCCTTCCAACTTCATAATTTGAAAGAGAGTATTCCAGTCAACATTGTCAAAAGCTTTCTCTAAGTCTACAAATGCTAGAAACGTAGGTTTGCCTTTCCTTAATCTTTCTTCTAAGATAAGTCGTAGGGTCAGTATTGCCTCACGTGTTCCAACATTTCTACGGAATCCAAATTGATCTTCCTCGAGATCGGCTTCTACCAGTTTTTCCATTCGTCTGTAAAGATTCGCGTTAGTATTTTGCAGCTGTGACTTATTAAACTTATAGTCCGGTAATTTTCACATATGTCAACACCTGCTTTCTTTGGGACTGGAATTATTATATTCTTCTTGAAGTCTGAGGGAATTTCGTCTGTCTCGTACATCTTGCTCACCAGATGGAAGAGTTTTGTCTGGACTGGCTCTCCCAAGGCTGTCAGTAGTTCTAATGGAATGTTGTCTACTCCCGGGGCCTTGTTTCGACTTAGGTCTTTCAGTGCTCTGTCAAACTCTTCACGCAGTATCATATCTTTCATTTCATCTTTATCTACCTCCTCTTCCATTTCCATAATATTGTCCTCAGGAACATCGCCCCTGTATAGACCGTCTATATACTCCTTCCACCTTTCTGCTTTCCCTTCTTTGCTTAGAACTGAGTTTCCATCTGAGCTCTTGATATTCATGCAAGTGGTTCTCTTTTCTCCAAAGGTCTCTCTAATTTCCCTGTAGGCAGTATCTATCTTACCCCTAGTGAGATAAGCCTCTACATCCTTACATTTGTCCTCTAGCCGTCCCTGCTTATCCATTTTGCACCTCCTGTCGATCTCATTTTTGAGACGTTAGTATTCCTTTTTGCCTGCTTCACTTACTGCATTTTAGCATTTTCTCCTTTCATCAATTAAATTCAGTATCTCTTCTGGTACCCAAGGATTTCTACTAGCCCTCGTCTTTTTACCTACTTGATCCACTGCTACCTTCACTATTTCATTCCTCAAAGCTACCTATTCTTCTTCTACTGTATTTCTTTCCCCCATTCCTGTCAATTAATCCCTTATGCTCTCCCTGAAACTCTGTACAACCTCTGATTCTTTCAGTTTATCCAGGTCCCATCTCCTTAAATTTCCACCTTTTTGCAGTTTCTCCAGTTTTAATCTACGGTTCATAACTAATAGATTGTGGTCAGAGTCCACATCTACCCCTGGAAATGTCTTACAATTTAAAACCTGGTTCCTAAATATCTGTCTTACCATTATATAATCTATCTCAAACCTTCTAGTATCTCCAGTTTTCTTCCATGTATACAACCTTCTTTCATGACTCTTGAACAAAGTGTCAGCTATGATTAAGTTATGCTCTGTGCAAAACTCTACCAGACGGCTTCCTCTTTCATTTCTTATCCCCAATCCATATTCACCTACTACGTTTCCTTCTCTTCCTTTTCCTACTGTGGAATTCCAGTCACCCATGTCTATTAAATTTTCGTCTCCCTTCACTACCTGAATAATTTCTTTTATCTCATCATACATTTCACCAATTTCTTCATTATCTGCTGAGCTAGTTGGCATATAAACTTGTACTACTGTAGTGGGCGTGAGCTTCGTCTCTATCTTGGCCACAATAATGCGTTCACTATGCTGTTTGTAGTAGCTTACAAGCGCTCCTATTTTTTTATTCATTGTTAAACCTACTCCTGCATTACACCTATTTGATTTTGTATTTGTATCCCTGTATTCACCTGACCACACAGCAGGTAGCTTTACCATAGTCCGTAGACCACGCTGCATTAGCCGAAAGGATGTCTGTTACTCGTATGAAGAATTCGACACAGTATATTTTTCCTCAACAATCGTAATCACTTTCGGGTATGAGACGCAGTCGGCATACGGATCCGCTTTACTCTGTAAATGAAGTTGACAAATTTCTCTGTTCAATCTTTCCTTTGTAATCAAAACCACACATCTGTCGGAGCTATGTGGTCATGTAACGCAGAGCACCGAATTACAAACTCTTTTAGTTTCAGAAAAGCCCCTGGCACTGTTTTAGAGCAAGCCTCAGGCTAAGTTTATGTTACAGACTCTCAGCTGGCATGTCTCTCCACGCTGCTGGCACACCGCACCTTGTCGCTCGTCGGGTGCCTTGTTCATTTACGCTACAGCCTCGCTGCTCGCTGCCCGCCGCCCAAAGGGAGTAATTACCCTGCAGCTGTTCAAGTATCGAGCAGAGTGCTACCAGAGCCAAACGCAGCACCGCTGGAGTGGCCTTCAAGCACCTAATGACATACGGCGTTGGTCACAGCTCGAAACACAAACAAGCTTCATATCTTCGCTTGGCGAGAGAGTCGTAGCGAGCACAGATGGTGCGGGTTAAATAGACCGATAAGACACAGACTGTTTGATTCATTACCGCCGTGCCACGCCGGCTAGCGGCGAGCAGCAACCCGGCAACATAAGACACACCGTAAGGTTAGACGTTCGTGTAAGTTTTTTGCTTCTAATGCAGTATACGGATAGTAGTCTCATACGAAGTCCCTGAAGACATAAGTTTGTAACGCAACATTAGCGTGAAAATTGCTGACACCAGTCAGAAATACATATGGGCCCTGTAATGGTACTTGAATTACGTAACCATTACGGCACCTCACCTGAACCTCTCCATACCAGCAATATTTTACTGTGTTTCTGTAGAATAGTTAACATATTTCTGAGACAACATTTAGATTTGATTTCATTAATGTAGAGGTACTCTGATACATCGATATGTTTATATTGCAATGATATTATTCTTATGTGTATTCTATCTTTTGTCACTATGATCTTTGACGTACTTGTAACGCTTGATTTTTGGGCGCGTAAGCGATTGTTAGTTAGTTAGAGAGTCGGACCTTGAGAAAGTCAAGTCTTGGACGTTATGTTGGAAAGACGCATATTGTAGACAGTTTATAAAATGTGAACTTTAACAGTGAGGAAGATGTTTTCAAGTATGTTTTGTATTGTGAAGTGATGTTTTGTGTGTTACGTGCCATTGCAACAAAAGCAATAAAAAAGAAGTGTAATTTGAATTCGGAGTGATAACTGCTTTTTTTACGTCACCGTTGTGCTAACTTTCAAAGGTTGAATCTTCAAGAATGGTTTGTAAACACATCTACAAAACTTTTGAATATAGCAGAATAAAACCTAGGCCTCTCTGCATCCGATCTTGGAATCATCACCACCTAGATTTTCAACGTTTGAGCCATGATTTTACAACGAGACCAGCGTGGGAAACACAAAAAGATAAGTGCCTAGTTTATTAACTATTACGTGAAATGACTTTATTAACTGTGCTCTAATGACACCTCCCACATAATAACTTTGTTGTTGCCCGAAAATGCAGTATTTAGCAGCGTGAGCAACACCACAATCGCCGGCCGAAGTGGCCGTGCGGTTAAAGGCGCTGCAGTCTGGAACCGCAAGACCGCTACGGTCGCAGGTTCGAATCCTGCCTCGGGCATGGATATTTGTGATGTCCTTAGGTTAGTTAGGTTTAACTAGTTCTAAGTTCTAGGGGACTAATGACCTCAGCAGTTGAGTCCCATAGTGCTCAGAGCCATTTGAACACCACAATCATTATTAAATTTTGACCTTTGTTGTGGTAGGGTTGTTAGAGCCCTCAGTGCTTGTAATCATTATAACCGCGATGCAATTGAATTTACAGTCAAACTCAAAGATATCACGAGGTGTCAGATTGAAAGTTAAACAGCATTGCCAAAATTATTCACGTTTGAGAAGATATGTGATCGACTTCGCAGTCGTGCACTGTGGTGGGCTCCGTGGGAGTGGTAGACGACCGATTTAGAGTCCTTCCGATATCCCCAGTTTTCCCAGCAGTGTTCAGGAGATGGCAGCTGCGAACACAGTAAGAGACTTAAAGATACTGGAGTGTGAATTTAATTATCAAAGAAACGTGTCATAACATTTATGTTACACAGTAACGTGTTCCACCTCTTTAATGACCTCAGTAAGGAGGTCATTAGAAGGCCAAAACGTTTTCTGCATGATGTATAATGACGCTAACGACACGAAAGACATTAATGAATATAAGAGCCGCGCGGGATTAGCCGAGCGGCCTAAAGTTACGTTGTGCAAGACGCGACAGTTGGCTGCGACTGCGACGCTGCCCCCTCCTCTTTCCCCACCCTGGCAGACGGCGACACGGCCGCAACACGACTGGAGTCGTCGCCGTTTCCCAAGCTCCGGTCGGCGGCGGCGGATTCAAATACATAAGAAAAATAAGAATTCCGATTTTCTTGCTGTAAAAAATACTGTATGTTAATGCAACAAAGTTACATCGGCTCCCAGAGTTAGATTTCGATACAGATTCTCCTTTTACTTTAAAAAATTGAAAAGTATCTCTTCCGGTTTTGCGTGTTTTTTTCGCTGTATATTACTTCTCAATCAATTGTGAGGAAAGTAAAAGGCACAAAAAATTGATGTTTGCGTATCTTACAGTTTCACATCACAGCTTGATAATGAGGTGTCTATTTTTCCGATATTCGTCACAGTTATCCCGATACTTAATTTACAAGTAACCTACTGCATAAAATTTGAATTGTGTACAGTGAAAAATGTGGTCGCTGGCTACTTTACGTATGGTTCACGTTAGGTCATACATCGTTGCCGATGAAAAGAAGCTAACATATCGAAATTATTTTTTAAGTTGAGATCAGATTGATATCGATCTCCGTTTCCGAGATTTGGGCTCATATATCTCCGGGAGCGTCGCGACTAGCCGCCAGTTCTGTCGACGCGCAACGAGAATCGTGTGGTCATCACACGATAAAGAATGCATTTGTTTTGTTTCGCTGACACATTTGGACCTAATGAAACCATTTTATGTCATATTCCTCCGGTATGAGTTACTAATATTTCTCCATATGCTCTTGACAATTTCATTTGAAATGCCACGAAACGTAGGTTTCTTAAAGCCAAGTGATCAAGCAGAACCCATTTTCTTGGTTTTGCTGAGGCATCTGAACGTGTTCCAAGCTTTCTTTCTCGTTTATTTCTCTGATACGAGTCCCAAATATTCCTCCATCTGTTTTTGCACATTTCACCTAAAATTCCAATGAAAGATAAGTTTATTAACAATAAGCGCACGCTAGCTTCATTGCATTGTTTCAAGTTCTTGACAACAAGATAGGGTTACACCTTAAACATCTCTAGAATTTTGATTCTGAACGTCTACAGTATACACTGGCAGAAATGTGGAAGAAATAATGTCCATGCTTGTTCACAAAATTTCCCCAAATTATACTTGTCTGTTTCTCCCATGCAGAAACTTTTGGAACAAGCTAAGGCAACTCTCATAGCCGACTGAATCTTTATTCCCATCGAAATGAACTTCCATATTCTTGTATTCTGACAGCATACATCGTTATGGATGACATCAACGTTTAATCTTGCCAAGCTGCACTCAAAAGATGACTCCAGGATTTACAAAAGACGAATTTCAATTGTGAACTGTGTCAGACCAGAAGGGCCTTGTAAAACAGTAGTGCACTTTTGGCACAAGTTTTTTGAGCACCATGTCCTACCAATGAATTGAAGTGAATGTGACTGCGCAATCTGTTGAGAAACGCCTTCCTCAAAAACGAACATCTATTGATTACAGAAAGCTGTACAACAATCTGGTGGTGGTTTTTCACAACTAGAAGGTATCATCAAGACACCAATCTACCGTTTACTTTCAAAGTGAAGGTATTGTAAAATGTAACTTTCTCGTTTCACTTTAGATTGTTCATTTTATAATGTATTTGCCGTTTTCAATTTTTATCGTCACAAAAAAGAGTAATGCGAAAATTGACCTTCAAGTTCATATTCATCATTCTAATTCTACATCTGCATGGATTATACTAATTTTCATAACAGGCCTGAAAAATTTGCATTAATGGGAAAATATTATATATTTCACTCACCTGCCAGTTTCAACTGTGCACCAATTTCTTCCCAAATTCTGTCTCTGAACATAGTGTCTCTATATTTAGGGTTCTTCAAATCGTAAAGGCAAGGCTGTTGCGAGACCAGCTCACAGAGCATCACATCCTGTGAGTGGCTCATTTCAGTTTTCCTTGACTGGCTCGACATCTTTCTCGCAGCCGTACGTCTTTGTGTCGTGCGACTTCCGTCGCAACACTGCTCACTGGTGCAGTGCTGCGACAGCTGCCGCAACAGTCGCGCGTCGCATCCCAAACTCGAACTGCGCATGCGCCAGCGGACAACTTCTGACGTCACGTAGCGACCCGTCGCAGTCGCTAGTGTGCGTCGCTTCTTGGACAACGTACCTTAAAGTTACGTTGTGCAAGACGCGACAGTTGGCTGCGACTGCGACGCTGCCCCCTCCTCTTTCCCCACCCTGGCAGACGGCGACACGGCCGCAACACGACTGGAGTCGTCGCCGTTTCCCAAGCTCCGGTCGGCGGCGGCGGATTCAAATACATAAGAAAAATAAGAATTCCGATTTTCTTGCTGTAAAAAATACTGTATGTTAACGCAACAAAGTTACATCGGCTCCCAGAGTTAGTTTTTCGATACAGATTCTCCTTTTACTTTAAAAAATTGAAAAGTATCTCTTCCGGTTTTGCGTGTTTTTTTCGCTGTATATTACTTCTCAATCAATTGTGAGGAAAGTAAAAGGCACAAAAAATTGATGTTTGCGTATCTTACAGTTTCACATCACAGCTTGATAATGAGGTGTCTATTTTTCCGATATTCGCCACAGTTATCCCGATACTTAATTTACAAGTAACCTACTGCATAAAATTTGAATTGTGTACAGTGAAAAATGTGGTCGCTGGCTACTTTACGTATGGTTCACGTTAGGTCATACATCGTTGCCGATGAAAAGAAGCTAACATATCGAAATTATTTTTTAAGTTGAGATCAGATTGATATCGATCTCCGTTTCCGAGATTTGGGCTCATATATCTCAGTGAGCGTCGCGACTAGCCGCCAGTTCTGTCGACGCGCGACGAGAATCGTGTGGTCATCACACGATAGAGAATGCATTTGTTTTGTTTCGCTGACACATTTGGACCTAATGAAACCATTTTATGTCATATTCCTCCGGTATGAGTTACTAATATTTCTCCATATGCTCTTGACAATTTCATTTAAAATGCCACGAAACGTAGGTTTCTTAAAGCCAAGTGATCAAGCAGAACCCATTTTCTTGGTTTTGCTGAGGCATCTGAACCTGTTCCAACCTTTCTTTCTCGTTTATTTCTCTGACACGAGTCCCGAATATTCCTCCAACTGTTTTTGCACATTTCACCTAAAATTCCAATGAAAGATAAGTTTATTAACAATAAGCGCACGCTAGCTTCATTGCATTGTTTCGAGTTCTTGACAACAAGATAGGGTTACACCTTAATCATCTCTAGAATTTTGATTCTGAACGTCTACAGTATACACTGGCAGAAATGTGGAAGAAATAATGTCCATGCTTGTTCACAAAATTTCCCCAAATTATACTTGTCAGTTTCTCCCATGCAGAAACTTTTGGAACAAGCTGAGGCAACTTTCATAGCCGACTGAATCTTTATTCCCATCGAAATGAACTTCCATATTCTTGTATTCTGACAGCATACATCGTTATGGATGACATCAACATTTAATCTTGCCAAGCTGCACTCAAAAGATGACTCCAGGATTTACAAAAGACGAATTTCAATTGTGAACTGTGTCAGACCAGAAGGGCCTTGTAAAACAGTAGTGCACTTTTGGCACAAGTTTTTTGAGCACCATCTTCTACCAATGAATTGAAGTGAATGTGACAAATAACTTATTGCAGCATACTGTTTGCGCAATCTGTTGAGAAACGCCTTCCTCAAAAACGAACATCTATTGATTACAGAAAGCTGTACAACAATCTGGTGGTGGTTTTTCACAACTAGAAGGTATCATCAAGACACCAATCTACCGTTTACTTTCAAAGTGAAGGTATTGTAAAATGTAACTTTCTCGTTGTACTTTAGATTGTTCATTTTATAATGTATTTGCCGTTTTCAATTTTTATCGTCACAAAAAAGAGTAATGCGAAAATTGACCTTCAAGTTCATTTTCATCATTCTAATTCTACATCTGCATGGATTACACTGATTTTCATAACAGGCCTGAAAAATTTGCATTAATGGGAAAATATTATATATTTCACTCACCTGCCAGTTTCAACTGTGCACCAATTTCTTCCCAAATTCTGTCTCTGAACATAGTGTCTCTATATTTAGGGTTCTTCAAATCGTAAAGGCAAGGCTGTTGCGAGACCAGCTCACAGAGCATCACATCCTGTGAGTGGCTCATTTCAGTTTTCCTTGACTGGCTCGACATCTTTCTCGCAGCCGTACGTCTTTGTGTCGTGCGACTTCCGTCGCAACACTGCTCACTGGTGCAGTGCTGCGACAGCTGCCGCAACAGTCGCGCGTCGCATCCCAAACTCGAACTGCGCATGCGCCAGCGGACTACTTCTGACGTCACGTAGCGACCCGTCGCAGTCGCTAGTGTGCGTCGCGTCTTGGACAACGTACCTTAAGGCGCTGCAGGTATGCACTGTGCGGCCGGTCCTGGCGGAGGTTCGAGTCCCTCAGGCATGGGTGTGTGTGTTTGTCCTTAGGATAATTTAGGTTAAGTAGTGTGTAAGCTTAGGGACTGATGACCTTGGCAGTTAAGTCCCATAGGATTTCATACACATATGCACATTTTGAATGAATTAAGATGAATAACATTATCATACCTACTCAATTATTTATGCTAGTCTTGAAAACAAAATGATGTATGAAATTGGTGGTAATAGATGTGTACGGCGAAACAGCTTTACTAATTTGAAATTTATGTGCCGCTTGCAGTTCGCTAAACTTCCAGCAACCAATATGAGGACAGTAGCAAATAGAATCGATCACTACAGATCCAATGACGTATTCACTGATGAGCCAAAACATCATGGGCATCTGCTTAATGGCGTGTTTATCCACATTTTGATCGTACTTGGTACGTTTCGGTATTACGTGGCACTAGATATCTACGCAGACGTCACGAAATTCTCGTAAATTACGGGCCAGCTGAATGTGGACGAGGAGATGGCGCCAGATAGTCTAAGATGTATCCCACCGAGGTTAGATCAAGAGAATTTGGTGGACAAAATACCAACGTCAGTTCACTATCATGCTCCTCAAACCATTGTAAGACGATTTTGGCCGTGTGACATGTACAGTACTCACACTGGATAATGCCATTTTTGTTGTGGAAGAGAACAAGCAAGAAGGCATGAACATAGTACATAATAATGTTCACGTGGTCCACGCCTGTCATGATGTCTTGGATTACTAGCACACGTCAGATGGAAACATAGGTGACTGTCTTCGTAACATGATACTACCGGCATCAGCTTGTGTCCGTGGCGCGGTGCATGTTCGAACAGTCGTTTACCTGGATGACGGCGTAACCAGCCACGACGATGTACCTGGTGTAACGAGAAACTTGATTCATCCCACCTTGTGACGCTCTTACTTCGATCCACGGTCCATTCGTGAGGATCCCGTGCCCACTAAAACTGCAATTGACGATATCGTTGGGTCCAGATTGAAACCCTTAGGCGTTGTCGGCTGCTGAAACGCATGTTCAACCATGTGTGCTCAATAGTGAGCTCCATAACACTTGTACTTACGTCAGTATTGCACACTGTAGTCAGATCTGTCACAGATCGCCGTCCATCTTGTTTTACAGAGCGATTAGGCCTCCTACTTCCACATTCTGTGATGAGACGCGCATGTTCAACTCTCCGTTTCCTGCTTGTGCGCTCACCGTCATTCAATCACCTTTAATGACAGCGGCACTCAGTTAACCAAACAGCTTCGCTTTTCCCGAGACGGTCGTCCTCAGGCAACTCGTCATTAAAATATTTCACTACTCAAAGTTGCTTATACTAATGGATGTCCCAATTTGCGGTCCGTATTATCGCTACAACGGTTTCCCATTTGTCTCTGTTCCGACTATTTACTTTCCCTACTGCACTACGTGCTCACTATGCCCACTGGCATCATCTACGAAAGCCTGGCGAAAATATGTAAAAATATATCATCTATACTGTAGCGATAAACTTAATGGCCACTTTCGTTTATTCAATTATTTCATGGTTTCAGATGAAATGAAATGTCGTGTGGCTAGGGCCTCCCGTCGCGTAGACCAGTCGCCTGGTGCAAGTCCTTTTAGGTGACGCCACTTCGTCGACTTGCGTGTCGATGAGGATTAAATGATGATGATGAAGACAACACAACACCTAGTCCCTGAGCGGAGAAAATCACCGACCCAGCCGGGAATTGTACCCGGGCCCCTTTGCATAGCATTCGGTCACGCTGACCACTCAGCTATCGAGGCGAACATCATTTCAGATACCAATTAATGGTTGATGACCATGAGGTAACATATTAATCTGGATATTCAAGTGTTTCAAATGCAGGATAAATATCATAAATGGTTCCATGGTATGAGAAGCTAAAGGCGTGTGCTGCGAATGCAATTGATACCTCTTAAGCGTTGCTGAAACGGGAAAGAATTCGGGCTATCTACGTAAAAATGCGTTAAAAATCACTAGGAAAACGACTTTTCAGACCTTTTTGTGGCGGTCCAGCCACAATGGTTTCAGAACTCAGAATTTTGGCACTACAGTATACACGACGGACTTTCAAAATTTTGAATAACAATACATAGTAATTTATCATAGCGAAAACAGTCGACTGGAATATTTTTACACAGCGCTTGTGTATGATTTAAACTGTTGTAAGTAGGCTGTTTAGGTTTTTTTATTGGTAACGCTATGTGGCGTTACCAATAAGAAAACCTAAACAGCCTACTTACACTGTAATACCTAAAAGAAAACTGGAACGATTTCATTTATTTATTTTTTATTGAATGAATTTGTAAACTTGATACTACTACATACCGATAATTTGTTTTTGAAGCCTTTAAGTGCGAATTTTGTCTGTTTATGTGTTCCACCTCCGGATAAATGCTCGTTACGACGTGTAAAACCCGTATGTAACGCCAAAATTTAGCGAAAAAGCCAGAATTTGGTCCCTGTGGTGTATCGTTCCACTACCTAAGGCGCATATAGTATGTTAACTCGATAATCTGGAAGCTATTCGCCGGTCGCCGTGGACGAGCGGTTCTAGGCGCTTCAGTCCGGAACAGCGCTGCTGCTACGGTCGAAGGTTCGAATCCTGCCTCGGGCATCGATGTGTGTGGTGTTCTTAGGTTAGTTAGGTTTAAATAGGTGTAGGTCAAGGGGTCTGATTACCTCAGATGTTAAGTCCTGCCTCTGGCATTGATGTGTGTGATGTTCTTAGGTTAGTTAGGTTTAAGTAGGTGTAGGTCTACGGGGCTGATTACCCCAGATGTTAAGTCCCATAGTGTTTGAACCAATTTTGGAAGCTATTGCTCCAAGATAATCGGTAAGTTCGATGAAATGGCAACTGATTTTGTGTATGTAAAATCATCAGATTATCGTCTAGTACATGGTATTATGTCCTATGGTTTTTAACTGTCGTGCATGCAAAAAACTGTGTACCCACGACAGAATCTCAAGAATCTAATATAAAGTTTGACAAGTTTCAACATAAACTTGTTTTCCTCGTATAACTTGTGCGTCACATTTCATGATGAAACTGAGAATACTGTAAGAGAAAAAAAATGGAGACAATGAAGTTCGTGGCGAAATTCGTAGATATGGGGAGTTCTGAATACTTGGGTGACAACCACATAGACGTTTTACCCTTTGCATCGAAAATGGCTTTGCAACTATTAGGAAACAATTGGTGATAATTTAAAGTACAGAAAACATTAGAAAGGGATTGTTTTGTAAGTGAATTTCATCAATAGCGATAAGTGTGCTGGCCGGTGTGGCCGAGCGGCTCTAGTCGCTTCAGTGTGGAACCGCACAACCGCTATGGTCGCAGGTTCGAATCCTGCCTCGGACATGGATGTGTGTGTTTTCCTTAGGTTAGTTAGTTTTAAGTAGTTCTAAGTTCTAGGGAGCTGATGACCTCAGATGTTAAGTCCGATAGGGCTCAGAGCCGTTCGAACTTTTTGATAAGTGTAGCTGCTGTTTTGGCATTCATTCCCAACTCTGGTTACATACAGTTGTCCATTCCAGTCTCTCCTGTGCAAGTGACTCCATCTCTGCATAATCATTACAACACCTATTTACTGTACTGAAGCTTTTGTGTCCCTCTACACTGTTGCCGTTCGATACTTCCCACAATGGCCACGTCTCATTACCTCCTCATTAGTTATTCGATGTACCCATTCAATCATTACCATTATTATGTAGCACTAAGTGACACATGCTTCTGCTCCAGTCTTCTCTATACTGCTTTCATCCACGTTTCTCTTCCATGCTCCAGACAAATACTTCCAGAAAATGTTTCATGACAGATGCATTTATATCAGATATTAACAAATATCTCTTTGATAGATAAGCTTTCGTTGTCATTGACAGCCATCTCTTTGTATGATATTATAGTGGCTGTGTTATTCAGAAATACGATGCAAAGTTCCTTCGCACATACATGCATGTCCGAGGGAACGGGCACTGCGGTAACAACATACGTAATTAGACAGATTTCTTACACTTTCTGCCATCTTCAGATGATTAAAATATTCTGATGTAAATCATCGTTATGGTACGTACCATGTACTCAGATGTTTAACTTGACCATGATCTACATCAGAATATTTTAATCATCTGAAGATGGCAGAGTAGCCGTCACCGGTAATAAAGTGTAAGAAATCTGTGTGATCAAGACGGACTTCTAAAAATAAAGTGCCAAAAAATGATTACGGACTCATTTACAGACTTTATGTCTTCAATGAATAACTACAGATGTTATGGAATATTTTAACTGTATTCGCAGTTGCGAATATGCGCATCCATTAGTTGTATAATGGAATGACGACAGTGAAAATTTTGGTCGGTTTGGGAGTCGAATTCAGATATCCCGCTTATTGCGAGTGGTCACGTTATCAGTAGCTTGTCTGAACACGACTGACAACCAGACCCAAACCTCCTTACCACGTAAGCTATCTGTCTATATGTCGTACTCGTGCGCATCCATTGCGTATATTCTACAGGTGGGCAAACTCGATCATCCTTTGGAACTAGTTCACTGGTGATCGCTCTTTTTTGGGAACCTTTCATTTTTACTCGTTCGCCGTTCATTTGTGCTTGGTAGACGGTTCTTATGAAAAACTGAGCCGGCCGGCGTTGCCGTGCGGTTCTAGGCGCTTCAGTCTGGAACCGCGTGACCGCTACGGTCGCAGGTTCGAATCCTGCCTCGGGCATGGATGTGTGTGATGTTCTTAGGTTAGTTAGGTTTAAGTAGTTCTAAGTTCTAGAGGACTGATGACCACAGATGTTAAGTCCCATAGTGCTCAGAGCCATTTTTTGAAAAACTGGAAATTAGTGGCGTAGGTGACTGAAGATGGAAGGCGCCAAGAGGGGGCACTTATCTCCACCCTGGGTTACAGAGTTTTTATTTATAACAGAATTCTCACACATTAGTAATTTTCGTGATTGTGTAAAACCTCTCGTTTAGTCAACTGTAGCGTTACGTGGCTGATCGCAGTGAAATAATATAAGGTGGTGCACGAAAACCGGCCCCGAGTACAGTCTGCTCTCCAATTACGCAGGATTTGTTGACCTCTATGAGCAGAATAGATAAACACGTAATAATTAAGCAGTGAAGAAATAACATATAAGCTAATGCAAATAACGACTTCGAAACAATAGATGGCAATTGGTAGTCGACAATGTGCGGTCTAGCACTCGGGGTCGATTTTCCGTGCGCCACACTGTGGCACTGAAACAATATTGTAGAAATTATCAAATTCTCCTTACAAAATGTAACACCAGACGCCCGATTATGGAACGCAGACTTCACTCGGTTGTAAGTCGGTCTGCCTTCCATTACAATGAACATGCTCTTTTACCTTGCATCAAAAAAAGACGGACAACTTTCTTTGCATGTGTAATAACAAAAAAAACTTGCCTTTTTGCAAGTATTTTTTCTGCTTCCAGAATGAGATTTTCACTCTGCAGCGGAGTGTGCGCTGATATGAAACTTCCTGGCAGATTAAAACTGTGTGCCCGACCGAGACTCGAACTCGGGACCTTTGCCTTTCGCGGGCAACTACTCTACCAACTTTTTTTTTGTTTTTGTTTTTTTTTCTGAACTTTGTATAAAAATAATAAAATAAAAGAAGAAAGGAAGGGGTATAATACTTTATTAAATTTTATTTGTTGTTCATTTTGTTCTTATTTTGTTCTTGTGTATTTATTTGGATTTGAAAGCAGGTCTCCTGCCCACGTTCACGTTTTTTTTTTTTTTGTTTTTTTTTTTAAATGTGCGAACAGTCACAGTTAACCAAGCCTGGAAAACTAAAACAGAATGAAGACGCCATCGAAGATATGAGACATAAATAGCATGAAAAGAAAGCTACCACGTCGTAGTGAGGCTTCCCAGCGACTGCGCTCATTCTGGAAACATCCCCCCAGGCTGTGGCTAAGCCATGTCTCCGCAATATCCTTTCTTTCAGGAGTGCTAGTTCTGCAAGGTTCGCAGGAGAGCTTCTGTAAAGTTTGGAAGGTAGGAGACGAGGTACTGGCAGAAGTAAAGCTGTGAGTACCGGTCGTGAGTCGTGCTTCGGTAGCTCAGTTGGTAGAGCACTTGCCCGCGAAAGGCAAAGGTCCCGAGTTCGAGTCTCGGTCGGGCACACAGTTTTAATCTGCCAGGAAGTTTCATTTTTTCTGCTGTTTATCGAAATAGTGAAGTAAGCTGATATGCCGTTTTGTTACCTAGAAAGATGTATATATTACATACCACGTAATTTTATGTAATTTACGTAATTACAACATACATTTTAATTACCGGTCATGGACGCTGAATAGAATATGAAAAGAACCAGGAGTTTAGAGTTCAAAATAGGTTTGAAACAGATCTAGAATTGGCGTGCGCAGCGAATGAACGAACATCTCTATACTGAACTAACTATGAGCAGTCGGCAGTGAAACTGCGACGAGTGGCCACTCGAAGGCCGAGTCCGGCCGAGCGAGACCGAGACAGATGGGAACGGGACCGAGGCTGGAACGAGACCGGCCGATGTGCCGTTGCGGGAACTAGATCGACCGTTTCCCGTTCCTGGGAACTATAAGTAGAAAGCCGCGACCGAAGTGAACTATGAAAGATCGTTCCCTAGAATTCGTTCACCGCTCGTTCCATTCATCTTCATGAACCGTTCCCTTGGACCCCTTAGTTCGCGAACGACCCATCTCTAGTATATTCCCGAACAGGCGAGACGCCGTAGCTGAAAGTCGCTTGTCTGGCGTCGGCGGAAAGATACGATACTGCAGTGCCTGTGTTATTAAAAAATACGATGCAAAGTCCCTTCCTACACAATGTTAGGCAAGGAAATGTGTTGTGTTTTTGGGGTTCCCCTATTTTTGGCCACCACTTGTACCTCTCCCACTGTCTGTTATCTTCATGCCTAAATAGAAAAACACATCTACAGCACATGTACATACATTATAATTATCATAGTGTTTTATTTTGTAAGCGAAATCCCTCAGCAATTCCTGATTTAATTTTAGTACACTTCATTAACCTTGTTTTACTTTCTTATGTTCACCGTATAACCTTGTTTCATGGTACTTCCCATTACGTTCTACTACCCTTCCAATTCCATTGCCATCTCTGAAAGAATAACAATATCATGTTTCAATCTTCAAGATTTTATTTCTTCTCCCTAAACTCTAATTTCCTTTCTAAATTTCTGTTTCATAATTCTTTACTGCCAGCCCAGTTTCTCAACTGAGTGACATTCAGGTAAGCTACAAATCTGTCTCACTCTTTTCTCAACTACTGCACCAATTAGTAGTAAGGTAATAGACAGGGCCGGCCAAACGCTACACAGTGTGCAGACGTGCGGAAGTGCTGCACATGTGTGCACGTGTGCGACACCGAGCGACAGCGACATCTGTTATTAGACATGTGTCCTAAATGAACGGCGGCGGCTCCTCTTCCCTGTGGTACAAGCAAGAGCGCTACATACCCAGTCTCGTTTACCCGTGGTGACCGTAACCTTAGCAGAGAGGTACTGAGAAATGGCAAGTACTGTGAAAAAGCAAAGGACGGGAGATCTATGTTCTCAGTCATTTAAAAATGACTGGGAACTGCAATTATTTTTGTATCCGTTGGCGAAAACTCACAGTGTTTGCTGTGCCGCCGGGTAATAGGCGTCCAGCGTAAGTTTTCAATTGAAAGACATTACAATACATATCACAAAGACGAGTGTAGTGTACTCAACAGTGAAGAACGGCAAGCAAAATTAAATGTCCTTCAGAAAATGGATGAGACACATCAACTCGATTTTACTGTACGTCAAAGTAACTGATACTTCTTGAACTCTTAGTTTCTTGTGTTACATGTCTGTTTTACTGTATGTCTGTTTTACTGTACGCTATACAATGTACTGTTTTCCATTTTCCAGAATGACAGCCACACTAAATTTCACAGCGAGCAAGTTTTAAAATCGCATTAAGAATTGCACAATCTGGGAAACCCTTTTCCGAAGGGGAGTTTGTGAAAGGGTGTCTGATTGATGCTGCAGAACTTGTGTGTCCCACGAACGTTAGCAGGTTTCAAGAAATCAGTCTATCCAAACAAACAGTGACAAGACGTATCATTGCTATGGCCGGCGATCTGCACAGGCAGCTAATAAATAAGGCTAAATACTTTGTTGCTTTCTCTGTTGCGCTCGATGAAGCAAAAGATCTTACAGATACAGCCCAGGTTGTGATATACATACGAGGTGTCGATAACGCACGTAACAGAGGAGCGACATCTGTGCATAGGAACATGCACTACATGAACGCTGACGGCTGCGGCGTGCACGCTGTGACCCGGAAGTTGCACATGTGCAAGAGCACCGCACGCGTACAGAATTTCTGGCCGGCCCTGGTTCTAGAGATACAATACTGGCTATTAAAATTGCTACACCAAGAAGAAATGCAGGTGATTAACGGGTATTCATTGGACAAATATATTATACTAGAACTGAAATGTGATTACATTTTCACGCAGTTTGGGTGCATAGATCCTGAGAATTCAGTACCCAGAACAACCACCTCTGGCCGTATAACGGCCTTGATGCGCCTGGGCATTGAGTCAAACAGAGCTTGGATGGCGTATACAGGTACAGCTGCCCATGCAGCTTCAACACATACCACAGTTCATCAAGAGCAGTGACTGGCGTACTGTGACGAGCCAGTTGCTCAGCCACCATTGACGAGACGTTTTCAATTGCTGAGAGATCTGGAAAATGTGCTGGCCAGGGCAGCAGTCGAACATTTTCTGTATCCAGAAACGCCCGTACAGGACCTGCAACTTGCGGTTGTGCGTTATCCTGCTGAAATGTAGCGTTTCTCAGCGATCGAATGAAGGGTAGAGCCACGGGTCGTAACACATCTGAAATGTAATATCCACTGTTCAAAGTGCCGTCAATGCGAACAAGAGGTGACCGAGACGTGTAACCAAGGGAACCCCATACCATCATGCCGTGTGTTTCGCCAGTATGGCGATGACGGATACGCGCTTCCAATGTGCGTTCACCGCGATGTCGCCTAACACGGATGCGACCATCATGATGCTGTAAACAGAACCTGGATTCATCCGAAGAAATGACGTTTTCCCATTCATGCACCCAGGTTTGTCGTTGAGTACACCATCGCAGGCGCTCCTGTCTGTGATGCAGCGTCAAGGGTAACGGCAGCCATGGTCTCCGAGCTGGTAGTCCATGCTGCTGCAAACGTCGTCGAACTGTTCGTGCAGATGGTTGTTGTGTTGCAAACGTCCCCATCTGTTGACTCAGGGATCGAGACGTGGCTGCACGATCCGTTACAGCCATGCGGATAAGATGCCTGTCACCTCGACTGCTAGTGATACGAGGCCGTTGGGATCCAGCACGGCGTTCCTATTACCCTCCTGAACCCACCGATTCCATATTGTGCTAACAGTCATTGGATCTCGACCAACGCGAGCAGCAATGTCGCGATACTATAAACCGCAAGCGCGATAGGCTACAATCCGTCCTTTATCAAAGTCGGAAACGTGATGGTACGCATTTCTCCTCCTTACACGAGGCATCACAACAACGTTTCAGTAGGCAACGCCGGTCAACTGCTGCTTGTGTGTGAGGAATCGGTTGGAAACTTTTCTAATGTCAGCACGTTGTAGGTGTCGTCACCGGCGCCAACCTTGTGTGAATGCTCTGAAAAACTAATCATTTGCATATCACAGCATCTTCTTCTTGTCCGTTAAATTTCTCGTCTGTAGCACGTCGTCTTTGTAGTGTAGCAATTTTAATGGCCAGTAGTGTACTTCCCCAGTTTTGATATGAAATTTAGATCAGTTACTTATGGAAATTAAGTAACTGATCAATTCATTACCCCCACCCCCGCCCCCTGATGATATCATGGGCTTTCCCCAGCTGGCACGTGGCTCCCTTCCCCATTCCCTCCCTCCACACTGGAAATCGAAGGAAATTGAAATTTTTGCGGGAAATCCAAAAAATGGAGGGAAATTCAAGTTTATTGGTGAGCATATCAAATTTTGGGTGCTCACCTTGCAGTTCAGTGACCAACTCACCTTGTTCACACCACCACCACCAGTAGGTGCTGTTGGCCCTCCCACACCCACGACCACTCCTCCCCCAATACCCTGCATCTCCTCCCTTCCTCTACTTGTGAGGGAGCTTCAGTCTGTGTTGTCATCTGACATTACCATCATAAGTCCTTACCCTGTACTATGTATTCAATGGATGAACTGTCCATGTTGCTCAAGGAGGTTGGTTCAAATGGCTCTGAGCACTATGGGACTTAACTTCTGAGGTCATCAGTCCCCTAGAACCTAGAACTTCTTAAACCTAACTAACCTAAGGACATCACACACATCCATGCCCGAGGCAGGATTCGAACCTGCGACCGTAGCGGTTGCGCGGTTCCAGACTGCAGCGCCTAGAACCGCTCGGCCAGCTCAAGGAGGTGTTTAACAGTTATATTAGCTATAGTCATGTAGTTGAGGACTGAGCCCATAGCACCCTACATGTTGCTTAGACAGCTGTGACACTAAACAAGCATAGGAAGTGCACGAATATGCTTCATCAAATAATGATGATGCAGCAGGATGGGGCTAAGTCACAATTCACAATTCATACAGGTAGGAAGATGGGGTCACGATGCTTTCAACCACCTAGTTTCAACTATTTTTCAAGGCAAAATAGGCAAGAAAGTAGGTAGCCAAAACTATAGTAACCCTTGTTTCTTACCTAATTGACCTTAAGAAGTAGTTGCAACTAGGTAGTTGTAAGCATAGCAAACCCCCTTCCGTACCTATATGAACAGTGGATTCTATACACCTCCGGGTAGCTATATTGTACATATATCACAAAGGATCTACATTTTTCTTTGATGTTGAAGGATGATAAAACTACATCTTAAAGTTGCTCACCATAGTGAATGGGACAGAAAAATTGCACGGTGGATGTATGTCAGAGTCTGGACAGATCTGTCTTGTATTAAAGTATCAAGAGCATTGTACTCTGCATTACTAATATTTTACAAACCATATGGTTTTGACATAATAGTGTGTTTAAGTGCAGTACCGTGTAGCCTTAAGAGAGAATGTGTTTATGTTCTATGATCATTTCTCTCTTACCAATATCATCCTGGTACTGTCCCCAGTCACTAGAACAAAGGTTTAGAGTTGACAGCACAGTTGACTCACATAAAATGCTTCAAACTCCATCCATCTGGAGCACCATCATGCAGAAACCACATGTTTCTTCTTATCTGTCTATTATATCATCACAACTCTCTGATGTCTACAGTACACCGATTATGAGTACTAAACTCCTTGACATGCGAACATCTGCGGAGATCTTGTGCAGTTGGATGGATGTTGTGAATAAGATTGATGCA